>NC_135497.1:373121223-373356223 GCF_052857255.1 Amblyomma americanum | reverse complement strand
CACGATCCGCAGCATTTCTACAGCAGCACACGAGGGCACATCCGAGTACTGGACGAAGTACAAAGGTGCCAGAATCCCGGACGTTAAGTCGCAAGGCGGAATGAAGCGCTAATTTACGCCTCGACCGAAGCCGGTATTTCGCGATCCCCGACTTCATAATTTTTGCACTGTGCGCTGAGTTCACATACGAAGGCACGAAAGAGAGACTATACAGGGACAAAGCGCAGACTATCAACTGTATTCTTTAAGCAACAGCGCTGCAAAAATAGATCAACATTTTTTTTTCGTTCACCAACTTTTCTGTCATTTGTCTCTTTTTCGTGTCGTCGTTTGTAAACAAGGCGCACAGTGCCGTTGTCCGGCAAATAGGCAGCCACGGGTAAACCGAAAAAGACGGAAACGCGGGGAGCTCAAACAGCTGCACCGAGTCCGCTATACAAAGCTGCTCACAGCATCGACTTGCTTACCGCAGCAACAGAAAACAAAGGGACAGGAACCGTGTCAGCAGGCACAAATAGGTGCCATGCCTGTCGCAGTGCGCATCGCAGTGGCAGCAAGAGCAGAAGTGGGCACTGTAGGCGGCGGGTTGACAGGTCTCACATGTTCGTGCCGGCTAAAGGGGAGAAGTCGCGACAAACCGAAGGGGAATTGAAAACTTCATTCAGGGGCGCAGCGGCGTGACTTGAGTGCCGCCTTTTAACGGCCGCCGCCAAACCCTCTCAGAAACTTCGGCAGCGCATGCACTCGACGCCAAAGTGCTTCGATAATAAAAGAGGAGCCCCCCCCATGTACGCCCATTTGACAATTTCGCACATTTAACGGCACTTGGCGTGGTGCCAGCGAGGAGATAACCGGCGTCAAGTTCGAGAAATCATTGCAATCCAAAAGATTGAATAGCAGGCGAGGTAAGTGAGCTGGGTCGAAAGAATGCTGAAAGAGGCCATCGACTCGAAGTGCCCCGAAGTAGCGCGGATTGCGAGCGCAGAGATTCCGGAGCAAAAAGAGCCAGTGAGGGGGGGGGGGGGGGGGCGCCAACGTTGGTCGCAGATAACGCTTTTCTCGAAACGTAACGTGAGTTGTCCGGTTCTCCGCTCGCGTGTTTGCCAAACAGAGGATCCGCGAGCGTGGCAGTCTTCCTTGGGGCCAACGACTACCCAGAGTAGTGCGAGCGCCGCGAGCTTCGTTTCCCGCTCGATGGTGGCGACGCTTTACCGTTATAGGATTGGCTCTCGGCACGCGCTCACGTTGAAGACTCCTAAATGCCCACCGGCTCAAAGCAACAAGACCAGCAAGGCCACGCAACACAAACACATTCGTAAACCAATGCCTCCTCGCGTGCTGCCGATTGACCTCGCACAAAGCGTCGTCTTTCGCTCCGATTCTCCTGTCTCGCGCTCTGCCCCGAACCGTAGGCTTGAGTGACTCGCTGCCCTTCCAGTTAGGTTGCGGCGTTGACTGTTTTGAGCCTCTTTCGTATCGACTCTCTTTGTCCGAGGTCTACGAGATGTAGCACGGAGGGACACCATCACGTACGCAGTGTGTGCCTGGCTGCATGTTTACGTCGGTATGCTAATGACCGTTTGTCTGCCCTTGTGTGCGATGAGTTCATTAGCGGCGTCCGGAAGTTAACGCTTTTCCCGTTACTGAGTTCCTTTTTAATTTTACATTTCAAAGAACTGGGCTTTGTATGCGATGTTCAACACATGGAGAGAATTGCGACGGTACGTCATGCTCTATCTTGACTGGCAGTATTTTTTTCTCCTTTGTTCGCTAGGCTTCTTTGTACACACTTAGTACATCGCCAAAGGGTCGCACACTCAATATAGACTTTTTTCTTTTCATACAAAGGGCAGTACGATTGACTGCCTACACGGAGCGAACCAGGCCCTAAGCTGAAGCTATATTTTCTCAGCAGTCGGGCTGCGTTCTATTAAAAGGAGTATGCGCATACACACTATGTAGAAAGAAGAGAATGTTCATCTCCGACCTGGCGTCTCTCATAGCCTGAGTCGCTTTGGGACGTTAAACCCCCATAAACCAATCATCTCCGACCATATGCAACTTACAGGAATCCCACCATTGGTTGAACCTGAACTTGATTCGTACAAGCCTTGTCTCATTCATTTATTTCATTCCTTCTGCGCCTTGAAGCAGTCATGTATCACCGCTCAAAATAGAAACAGTGCGAAAGCTTGACCTCCATCCTTTCATACAGATGAGCACGCCCTGATGTACCGGAATGCTAAAATGCGTTGCACGCGCTGAGTATCCGCAGAAATGATGATGATAGCAACAATTATTCCGCGTTCCGCGTTTATGCACAGCGTTTACGGCTGACTTTTTTGCGCTCTTTTCCTCCCCCCCCCCCCTTTTTTTTCATCTTCCCACGTTGTTTGCCTCGGATCTACGTCGCATACGTTATCTTGCGATTAGGTCCGAGGCCAGGCGGTAAGTCGTGCGCAATACATTTATAAACACGGGTCACAGACACAGGCTTTCTTTGTTTTTCATGGAGAAAGCCAGCCATAAAAGAAACACGTTTTTTGGGGTGCGTAAAGTAGAATGAAAATAGCGCAACCGAGGCCATGACCGGGAGATGCGGCATTCAGCGGTTTTTGTGCACTGCCAAAGATGCGAAACGACGCTGGCTACCGACACATAAGGAGTGCCACGACCTCGCCTCCGGGTAGTAACACGCCCGAGCTGCTGCGGTGCGCGCGTAAGCATCTTGTTAGAGCCAGGCAATTCTTTTTATTTCAGCCACCAGCGCGGGGCCACCAAATGAGAAAACGGGGGGTCAGGAGAAAGCAAATTATCGGAGCAAGAAGTGCAAACGGCCGCCACGCGAGGCCGGACACTATCGAACGTGTTCCGGCATTAATGTTCACACACCAGTGCAGTCGTTTTCAAATGATTAGGAACGTGGCAGCTGCGAAATTTCAAGACGACTTTTCTTGCAGCCTGGAATGCAACGAATTTTGCAGCCAGCTGAGCACTTAAAGCAGACCGGGATAAATTCTGAGTCATTCGTTAATCACTCGTCTGTATGAGGGTGATAAACTGGTCAAAAAGAGAAAGTCTTGACGCATGCAAGAATCATTCGAGCTTTCCAATCACCTACTGTGTAAGTGCTTTCCGTGTTCGATGGACTGTGGAATGTTTAATCAGGCAGTATTGTCTTACTTCTGTTATTATTATATCACGTTCACCAACAAGCACTGCTTTTTTGTTAAAGTACTATTTTTCTTTACTCTCGTGTTAGCCGAGAATAACTGCCGGCTCCAACCCTCGACTCCATATCCGGGTGGGCCGGGCACTTAGTCTTCAACGCCTAGCATCTAAAGTGTGGGCCACTCCGTACTGTGACCCTGCGGCATCAGTTAAAAGCTAGCTTTCCTGCCTCCCCGTGCAGCGCGATTTAACCGCCGGTGAAGAAAGGAAAGGCGCATGACTCTCTGGGTCAGTGGACATCTCAGTCGTGCTTTGAGGTACGTGGTGGTGGTGTCCACCTAGAAAATATCGTGCTTTCGCACAGTTTTTGTGCTTAGCAATGCTAAACTGCCAGCGCACTATTTTCTCCTTTTCTCATCGGTTTTGTTTTGAAGCGTAGTTACCAGGAACGGCAAAATATGGCGCATCGTTGCACGTCATTTTTCGCTCTACATAAGTTGCACTGAAAAAAATCTAAAGAAATGCGACTTATACACTGGAAAATACGGTATGTACTTGCTCCAAACGCTCATTTTTCTATGCCAAAAGGCAATTTTGGCTGCTCCAAAAGATGCTCCAAAGTGACTTCAGCCAATCATATCACTGGGTGAGTGCAGCGTTACACAGGTGTGCAATGTGTTTTGTCCCTTGCAGAACATTAGGGGGGCGAGCAAAGCGTTAATTAGAGCATCAACGAAGGTTGTTTGCCTGTTCCGCGTTTAGCGACCAGTGGGATTGGGGTAAGATAGTGCGGTTTTCCCGGACGTTTTATATGCATTCAGCTGACGTTGCATTTGACCACAGAATCGAGTTAGCCGCAATGTTGATTTCGTGGTCCCGGTGATGAACGAACTCGTTAACCTCGATCACAGCATGACCAGGCATCCAACGCTCGGTTATTGTAATGTTCGGATTGCGGTTGCAGGATTTTATTAGAGTTGTGTCTGTGGGTTTTCAGTTGTCTGCGTTATGTTAACGTTTTGCCGTTCAGGGAGCAGAGAGGCGTCTTGTATGGCACTACTATCGGAATCAGTCTTTATTTGTTAATATTTTACATACGTACAGTATATCATACAGAAGGAGTTCCCGAAGTCAAAGGCTGTAATTGGACCTCCTAATCAAATACATCGTGTAAAACATTAACAGCTGCGACAGATCAGATGAATATGAGAAATTGAATATATATATACGGGGTACTACATAATGGAGATACATAGGAGAGAAATAAACACTATTAAAAAGCTATTACAAAGACCAGCGAAACAGACTGAATTATATATCATACTGAACTATAACGAAGGTTAGGAGGCAGTAGAAAATACATGTAAGAAAAAAAGGAATCGAATTCATCGCAATGAGGGCTCTTAGCTAAGAATTGCTTGTTTAAAGTGTGTTTTAAAGTTGAAGATTGAATGAGCATTCTTTAGTTCTAATGGTACAGTGTTCCAGACAGCAACTGACGAGAAATGAATTGCCTGTTTCCCGTAATTTGTGCTTACTCTAGGCAGGACAATATTGTTACTGAGTGCAAACCGGATTATGTTGTCGTTTACAAGATAACACTGTGGTATGAGAGGAAGAAAAAATATATTGTTGACAAGTTTGTACATGAGAATACCAAGAGAGTATCTAACCAGCTGTGATACGGAGAGGATGCTATGATCCTGAAGTATACGAATGGCTTGATTTTGAATTATCTGCAATGATTTAATATGAGTAGCATATGTGGTTCCCCAGCATACTATACAGTAACTGATGTGTGGGTGTATAAATGCGTAATATAAGGATATTAATGTGCTGTTAGAAAAGTATAGATGGACTTTAATAAGGATTCTCAAACCGTATGCAATTTCCTCTTTATATTGGTTATGTGTTTACGAAACTTTAGATTACTGTCCAAATACACTCCCAGAAATAACGCGAAATCGCTAGCCTCTATGAGATGTTCACCAATTGAGACAGGAGGAATGGAAAGTGACTGGCGTTGATGCGAGCTGAAAACAACAAACTTCGTTTTACTGGAACTGATGGTCAAACTGTGTTGATTGCACTAAGATAGAAGGTTGTCCAGGTCATGATTAAGTTTTGATACGAGATAAGTAACGCTTGCATCTGAGGTATAAATTGTGGTGTCGTCAGCATATAATATGCAGTTGGAGGAACCGAGGCACTTTGGTAATGTATTAATATAAATTAAAAATAAGAGGGGACCCTGAATAGAACCTAGAGGTACGCCTAAGTTCGTGAACACATTATCAGAGTAGACATTTGAAATAGTGACAGTTTGATCTATTTTGCAAGTAATTTTGTGGAAACAATAACGGGGGGCCGGCAGTACCGCTTTCCTCTAGCCTAGTGAAATGGTGTCAAAACCTTTCGACAAGTCTATAAAGACGGCTCATGCAAGTTTTCCTTCATCAATGGCAATTATTAATTGGTCTGTTATATTTATAAGAGCAAGTTCAGTAGAATACCCAGAACAAAAACCATACTGACATGGCGATAATATATTAAAATTTATCCAAATATTTAACGAGACGTTTCGCAATTAGTTTCTCAATCACTTTGCTGAGACAAGGAAGAATGCAAAATGGACGATAATTTGTCATTAAGTACTATCACCCTTCTCAAAGACCGGAATAATCTTTCCACGCTTTAGTTACTGTGGAAAAATACCAGATTTAAACATCAGGTTCGCAATGTGATAGGACGCCACTAATTAGATGTGCAATCATTTTCATATGAACAGGATGCGTATTATCAAGGCAAGGACTTGCTATCTTCAAATTACGGATAATGTCAACTATTTCCTGTGGTGTGTTGGGAAAGAGAAAGAAAGAGTTGGGGAGGCGACTGGATAAAGGGGGTTGGAGAGCGTCCTTAGGAGGCTTGTTGCTCTAATTCAAGAAACAATTAAAAGCAGTTGCAATTCCTTTAGGGCTACTGTACTCGACACCGTTATGTTGGATCAAAGTTATATCTTCGCGCTTATCGTTTCTTCCGAAGAATGAATTAATTATTTCCCACTTTTTCTGCATATTGTTGCCACACTAATGAAATGTTTGTTCATAATAGGTCCTTTTAGCTGTTTTTAATAATGCAGACAAGGCATTCTTATATTTCTTGTAACGAGCAAAAAGTTCAAGGTTGAAGGGCTGCCTTTTCGTGTTTTGTACAAATTTTCTTTTTTGCGCATTGCTTTAAGAAGGCCCTCTGTGAGCCAAGGGTTCTGTGGCGAAGCTAGTTGTCTTGAATTTTCCTATTTCTGAGTGAGAATGAAGTAATGAGGTCAGAAGTGATAACACTGCGAATAAGCTTCTTGAGGATCATGCAATAACATAATCGACTGCCAGTCCACCTCAGCCACTGCAGTCAAGAAATTTTGTTTATCAAAGACAATCTTACTGCATATCGTTCTGCTATGATTTTGAGTTGTACTGGAAAGCGCATGAATAACGGGAAATGATCTGTGATTTCGATTTCCAGGACG
This sequence comes from Amblyomma americanum, assembly GCF_052857255.1. Classification (NCBI taxonomy): domain Eukaryota; kingdom Metazoa; phylum Arthropoda; class Arachnida; order Ixodida; family Ixodidae; genus Amblyomma; species Amblyomma americanum. Next base: position 373,349,523 of record NC_135497.1, on the reverse strand, counting down.
CAAGCTTCTGGAAAGGATAATACATTTGTCCAAGCGTAATCAATGAGAGTGTTCCTACCATAAATGGTGCATCGAGTGAGTTGGAACCGTGATGATGCACTCGAAACCAAAGCTATGGAATGAGCTGCTGTAGTTTATGGTATCTAGAGCAGATTCATCGAGGAGATTGATGCTTATGTCACCTACTATTTCGACATTTGCATTCTCAGATGCGAGAATACCTAGTTTCTCTTGAAGTGCGGTAAAGAAATCGAAAACTGGCGACGGCGGTGACCTATACATACAGGCAAATATTAATTTTCTATTATCGACGTCTAGGAATAAGGAATCAAATTCTACCCAAACAGATTTACTGCGAGGTATGTTCAATTCTAAGTCACTTCTTCGTTTATAAGCGAACTGATGGGATATATATAAGGCAGCTCCACCATGTTTGGAAAGTTGTCTGTGGGAGAATTCTGAGGCGTATGAAGGAAACGAGAACAAATTTTTATCATGCTCACTTAACCAAGTCTCTGAAATTCCGATAATTGAAAATGGGTTGGGGAACATAGAGTATCGAAAATAGCATCATAGTTATTTCTAATACATTTTGCATTTAGATGAATTGCTGAGCGAGTGGAATCCAATAAGAAGTTTGAGCTGATTGGTCGAAAAATAGGACATCGGGGGAACAATCGTAGCTGAGGCCAATGGTTTACACTATTAGTAACAGGTCGGACTCGTTAGTGATGCGGTACACAGTACTGTCTGTCGTTTTCCGTGCCTTAATCATGCAGTTGCCCGTCCAGAGGAAGTTCCACTTTTTCTCTTTCTTTAGTGACAAAGCCTTAGCGAACAATGCCTTGTTTTCCGCAGTCAAGTGATCGTTGACAAAGAAAAAGGGACTGTCCTCAGAGGCACCGATATCAATGCCGAACAAGGTGAGACGAGCTTTCCGCGCTTTGCTCACAAAATCTGCTTGTTTGGTTCTTCTGACTTGTTTTTTGTGGGAACACTATCAGCCACATCGAGGTCAGCGGGAGTCACCGGGCATCCAATTTTTTCTCCAATGGTTTGTATGATGGTTACAAAATCTTCACCTGGTGTGCAAGAAACGCCCTTCACTTCAAAGTTTTTCATTCTGGAATACTGTTCAAGACCACCAATCTTGCTTGCTAGCTCACTGTTTTTAGATCTCAACTTTTGGTTGTCAGCTGCAAGGAGGGAATTCTCGTTGCGTAACTCCTCTACTTGATGTGTTAGGGATACCACACTGGACTCGAGACTGTAGATCTGGCTCTTCACTTTCAAAATATCTATTCCTGAGGATTCAAACTTTACTACTAACTTGTCAAAAATGTTCTCCACAAGGCTATCAATGTCAACTTCAAGTTTTGATTGTAGTTCATCTATCCTTTTGGACAGTTTAGCGCAGTTTGGCATGTTCAATGGTCAAACAAAAGAGTAAAGCAACAATAAATAAACAGTGATTCCAGTAGCAGCGACAGCAGACTACTTCACATGAAACAAAGATAGTCAGTGGCAAGAACTAACCTGTAAATGCAGAAAAATTCCTATAGCTGCTGCACTCTTCGCTGCCGCTGTGATCACGCTCTCGGATCCAGGTCTTTTTAAGCAATCCGGGGTGATCTTAGCACCAATCACCGGAAGCACCGTCGCACTATCTCCAGGAAATGATGGTCACCGCCCCTCTTGTTGGCGGCACGTTTGCCGAGGGCACGTTTCCTGATGGCACACAGGCTGATAATGGTAGCAAGTGGTCGACCATGCACTCCAGAGAGGGAGCCTGTATATGCAGAAAAATTCCTATAGCTGCTGCACTCTTCGCTGCCGCTGCTGCTGTGAGGACCGGCTCTCGGATCCAGGTCTTTTTAAGCAATCCGGGGTGATCTTAGCACCAATCAGCGGAAGCACCGTCGCACTATCTCCAGGAAATGATGGTCACCGCCCCTCTTGTTGGCGGCACGTTTGCCGAGGGCACGTTTGCTGATGGCACACAGGCTGATAATGGTAGCAAGTAGTCGACCATGCAATCCAGAGAGGGGCCTGTATATGCAGAAAAATTCCTATAGCTGCTGCACTCTTCGCTGCCGCTGCTGCTGTGATCGAAATCGTGTGGGTTTCCAGAGTGGCTAGTTTTGAAGGCGTAAAAATGGCACAGCCGTGTGAGCAATCTATGAACGTTTGAGCAGCGCTCCGTCTGAGGAATGCAGACGCCCAGGCCGGGATATAATTCGTGACATATCGGTAGTTCCTTGCGACGAAGAACCCGCAGCCACAGCCGAAGTGTCGCCTATCAAAAAGGCAGATTGCGCTTCCACACTACGCAGCGCAATCTGTCTGACGCTGCCGTGTTGAGCCAACACCCTCTCAATACTTTCTTCGGTGTTGTTGAGAGCGTTTCGCCCGATAAGATCACCCCGAAATGCAGTTGATGATATCACAAGATTGCTTGTTTTTTCGCTTCCTCATTGACAAAGTGCTATCGCAGCCTTGCGTTCCGTTACTAACGGTAGGAACGAACGAGAAACGGACAGCTTGCTTCTGCCCGCACCGTTTAACACGTCATCTTTGGCAATCGTTGCGATCCCACGGGCCTTCTTTCCTCAAGGTGGCGCAGGCGTCAAGCGACGGATGCGCCCCTGGAAAAAGGGAAAAGTCGCGCCGCCCCTAATCAAGCGCCACACTTGAGGCTGTCCTACTGAGAAGCGCCAGCGTCGGAGGCAGGGTTCCGCAACACGGCACGCAGGTAGTACACTTTTGTCATGGTCGACGTCTCTTTACGCCTACAGTGCAAGCGTGAAATGATTCGACACGTGGAACTTGACGTTATTTACATCCTACGTGGCTTTTGTCGCAGCGCGCACTGAAACGGTGGGCAGCGGAGAACGGCGTGTTGCTGCGCAGGGTTATGCTCTGTTCTCTCGATAGCACGTGCTTATCGTATAGCAAGATCCTTAACAGTCAATGTCGCCACAATTGTCCTGCTTAGTTTCCCGATCTCGCAAACTCTTGATGCGCAGCGCTACGGCGCGTGACCCTTGTTACGTATTTCGTCTCCGGCAATTTTTTTGTTAACGCGACCGCAACTTGAGTTATCGTCGGCTGGTTAGAAAACGCGGAGCACGAGTCTTTATCACGTTACGCGGCTTCTGGTGTATTCTTCAGACTTCGGCTACATGTTTTTTTTTTGCGGTGTCTTTACATTTCGTCCTGCTGTCTCGTACCGGTGTTCATCATCATCATCATCATCAGCCCTACTACACCCACTGCAGGGCAAAGGCCTCTCCCATGTCTCTCCAATTAACCCTATCCTTTGCCAGCTGCATCCACCCTTTGCCTGCAAACTTCTTAATCTCATCCGCCCATCTAACCTTCTGCCGCCCCCTGCTACGCTTACTTTCTCTTGGAACCCACTCCGTTACCCTTAAAGACCAGCGGTTATCTTGCCTTCGCATTACATGCCCTGCCCAAGCCCATTTCTTTCTCTTGATTTCGACTAGGATGTCATTAACCCGTGTTTGTTCCCTCACCCACTCTGCCCGCTTCCGATCTCTTAACGTTACACCTATCATTTTTTTTTCCATGGCTCGCTGCGTTGTCCTTAACTTAAGCTGAACTCTTTTCGTTAGCCTCCACGTTTCTGCCCCGTAGGTGAGTACCGGTAAGATTATGCTGTTGTACACTTTCCTCTTGAGGGAAATTGGTAAACTGCCACTCATGATCTGCGAGAATTTGCCATATGCGGTCCACCCCATTCTTATCCTTCTAGTTATCTCCCTCTCATGATCCGGATCAGCTGTCCCTACCTGCCCTAAGTAGACGTATTCCGGCACAATTTCTAGGCTCTCGCTGCCAATTGTGAACTGTTCTTCCCTTGCTAGGCTGTTGAACATTACCTTGGTTTTCTGCATGTTAATTTTTAGACCCATCGATCTGCTCTGCCTGTCTAATTCGTTGATCATGATTTGCAGTTCACCTCCTGAGTGACTCAGCAAGGCAATGTCATCAGCAAATCTCAGATTATTTAGGTATTCTCCATTTATTCTTATTCCCAACTGTTCCCAATTCAGGCCTCGAAATACCTCCTGCAAACATGCGGTGAACAGCATTGGCGAGATCGTGTCTCCTTGCCTGACGCCCTTCCTTATTGGAATTTTATTGCTGACTTTATGGAGGACTATAGTAGCTGTGCAGTTGCTATATATATCTTCCAATATTTTGACATAAGGCTCTTCTACCCCCTGATTACGCAATGCCTGTATGACTGCTGAGGTTTCCACTGAGTCGAATGCTTTCTCGTAATCAATGAAAGCTATATATAGAGGTTGGTTATATTCTGCGCATTTCTCTATCACCTGATTGATGGTGTGAATATGATCTATTGTAGAATATCCTTCACGAAAGCCTGCCTGATCATTTGGTTGATTAAAGTCTAACGTTGCCCTGACTCTATTAGCGATTACCTTAGTAAATACTTTGTAGGCAACGGATAGTAAGCTGATCGGCCTGTAATTTTTCAAGTCCTTGGCGTCTCCCTTCTTATGAATTAAGATAATGTTTGCATTCTTCCAAGCTTCTGGTACAGTCGAGGTCATAAGGCATTGCGTATACAGGGTGGCTATTTTTTCTAGCACGATGTCCCCTCCATCCTTCAACAGATCTGCTGTTACCTGATCCTCCCCAGCTGTTTTTCCCCTTTTCATTGCTTCTAAGGCTTTCTTTACTTCATCTTTCGTTACTGGCGGGATGACGCATTGCTCTGCACTGCTGTCTTTCTCATTAGCGTTCTTATTACATTGGCTACTGTACAGGTCTGTGTAGAACTCTTCGGCTACGTTAACTATCTTATCCATATTGCTAATGACATTGCCCTGCTTGTCTCTTAATGCATACATCTGGTTTTTACCTATGCCTAGTTTCCTCTTCACTGTTTTTAGGCTACCTCCGTTCTTTAGAGCATGCTCGATTCTCTCCATATTAAACTTCCTTATGTCGGCTACCTTGCGCTTATTTATTAACTTTGATAGCTCCGTTAGTTCTATTCTATCGGTAGTGTTAGATGCCTTCATGTTTTGGCGCTTCTTAATCAGATCTTTCGTCACCTGAGATAGCTTCCCGGTATCTTTTCGAACTGTCCTACCGCCTACTTCTACTGCGCACTCCGTAATTATTGATGTCAGGTTATCATGCATTGAATGAACATCAAGATCATCTTCCTCAGTTAAAGCCGAGTATCTGTTTTGCAGCGCTATCCTAAACTCCTGTGCTTTCCCTCTTACGGCTAACTCGTTAATGGTCTTCTTCTTCGCTAGCTTCTTCCGTTCCCTCTTCAAGTCTAGGCTAATTCTAGACCTTACCATTCTATGGTCGCTGCAACGTACCCTTCCGAGGACGGCTACATCCTGAATGATGCCAGGTTTAGCGCATAGTATGAGGTCTATTTCATTTTTAATCTCACCATTGGGGCTCTTCCAGGTCCAATTCCTGTTTTCTCGTTTGCGGAAGAAGGTATTCATGATCCGTAAATTATTTCTATCCGCGAATTCGACTAATAACTCTCCCCTGCTATTTCTAGAGCCTATCCCATAGTCACCTACCGCGTGGTCGTCAGCCTGCTTCTTGCCCACCTTCGCATTGAAGTCGCCCATCAGTACAGTGTACTGCGATTTTGCTCTATTCATTGCTGATTCTACGTCCTCATAGAAGCTTTCAACGGTCTGGTCATCATGGCTGGATGTGGGTGCGTAGGCCTGCACCACTTTCAGCTTGTACCTCCTATTCAGCCTAATTACTATAGCTGCTACCCTCTCGTTAATACTGTAGAACTCCTCTACGTTGCCAGCTATATCCTTATTAATGAGGAAACCCACACGTAGTTCTCGTCTACCCTCTAACCCGCGATAGCACAGTATGTGTCCGTCCTTTAGTACTGTATACGCCTCACCTGTCCTCCTAACTTCGCTCAGCCCTATCACATCCCATTTAATTCCCGCTAGTTCCTCGAACAGCACTGCTAGGCTAGCCTCACTAGCTAAAGTTCTAGCGTTAAACGTTGCCAGGTTCAGATTCCAATGGCGGCCTGTCCGGAGCCAGAGATTCTTAGCACCCTCCGCTGCATCACAGGTCTGACCGCCGCCGTGGTCAGTTGCTCTGCAGCCGCTGGGGACTGAGGGCCGAGGGTTAATTGGTTTGATCATAGAAGGTTGTGGCCAAGTACTACACCAGGGTGGCCAAATCCTGCTCTGGTGAGAGAGTACGTTGTCGGTTCTGGTCACCGAGATAAGGCCGCACTCCAGGCCTGGTTATGCAATTCCATCGACACGCGGATTTCTTTTTTTTAAAACCCGGTGGAGAATTGCGCGGCACCAGGATTTGAACCCCGGTCCTCTTGCACGCGAGGCGGATGTTCTACCTCTACGCCGTCGCTGCATTCTCCCGGTGTTAAGCGGTGTTAAAATAAGACCTGGCACTGCAGACTCTGGGAAGTTGCGCGTGAGTCTAAAATTAAGAAGCATTAACGGCGATTACACGCGCGGTAATGCGGGTGAAGAACACTAGCTGTGGAGACTGCGCAACGACCTTGAATTCGCTGCTGGGGATACGGATATATATATATATATATATATATATATATATATATATATATATTATATATATATATATATATATATATATATATATATATATATATATATATATATATATATATATTAGTCGCATCAAACTGTACTGTGGTTGGAGCCAAATTTTGGGCCGTCAAAAGCAATTTGAGCACAAACTGCATACGCTAAGCCGAAGGGGTTTCCGATGAAGCCTCTCTTGAAGGTTCGAGCCGCGCTCGAGTAGTCAAGTCGCCGCCGAGCGGTATCCTCTCGCTCGAGCACCTCTGGGGCGCACCGTCGTCGTTAGCGAGCGGCTGCTGTGCGAATTGCGCTCGAACTGGAAGGTTTTGAATTCTCTGCCGGGCGGCTTCTCGCTGAAGTACCCGGGGGTCTTGGCGCCTGAGACTAAAGGCCTCAGGCGCCGCTCCTGCCTGCGCCGTTCCTTTAGATCTGTTTTCTTGCTACGCGAGCGCGGCAGCGGAAAAAGCGCGCGAGCCTCCGGCGTTCGCGATTACTCCAGACGCTATTGACGATTACAACCCTTAGAACTTTGCACGTATCTTGCGCCCTAAAATCTCGACCTTATTTAAAAGCGGCGAACGGAATCCAGTTCTCTGCACCCCACCAGGGTCAGGGCGGGAGCGCCGGCGTTCTAATGGCGGATTTCAATCTGTGAGCCGGAGCAAGTTCTCGTGCGCTTCGAAACTGATGATCGTGCTTAAAAAGGCTTACATTCAGGCACTGCGTTCTGATTAGACCGTAACGGATATTGTCCTCCTACGCGGATTCGGGGTGACGCTCCGTATCCTCGGCAGGAGTGTGCCTTAAGAAACAAGCGTTGCCAAACCGCTTACTCGCTGCTCCAGCCCAGTATAACAGCATGTGCAAAATTTGCCAGGCCGGCCTGGCGGCAGCCGAGGTGACAGTGCGCCGTTCAATCTCTGGGGCCACAGTCACGCACACTTTCTTTCTCAGTTATTTCCTGGACGGAAAGTGCTGATGTAGTCCGCAAATCTCTGGGCGGTTGAGGGCAGTCGAATCGATAAAAAAAAGAAAAGAAAAACGCGCTGTCACAGGATACGACCACTCTGCGCTATCCGTCTGGCGCCGAGAGCGGCCATCCCGCAGCGAGCCATTCTTGCTGCACCTCAACTGATTGCAAACGCATTATTGCATGCGCGTGATGTGTGAATTAGGGGGTGAAAGTTGTCAAGCTGTCCATAATGCAGCTTTTTTTGTAGCCCTTGTCCTTCATCCTATGACTTAAATGAAATAAAAGGGTTAGTTACATCCACACTGTGTTAAAAGTTTATAACCCCGTCCAGCTTGGAGGGGGGGGGGGGGGGGGCGTCATTTTAGTTCATTGCGCGCGCTTAAACAGCGTCCGCGAGAGCTGCAAATACCCTAATTCGGTATTTCACTATCATTGCATGTAACAAATACCTCCTTCGCCCGCAACGGATTGGTGGATAATTTATTTCGCCATGTATTGGTCCTGTATATTCTAAAGCCTTCTGTGAGCACCCTGCGAGTTGACATGCTGTCGCGCACCAGTTGTCGACATGCCTCGCCCATGCTGTCTCAAGCTCTCTGACGGCGCGCGAAGGCCGCAATTTTTCTCTTCCGCCGTTGTACGCGCTTATACTGCACGGAATGTACAGACACGCTTTAGAGCAGCCGTGTCTATCTCGAGTTCGCGCCATTTGACGTTTCTTTAGCCCGCTATGACTATCCTGCACAGTTTGAACATGTAACTATGAACACTCATTGGAATCGGTGTGCCGCATATTAGCTTGCGCATCTATCTGTTTTGAGTGAAGTGCGCAGGATTTTAGAGCCACAGCTCTACTCTTCGAGGTACAACTTCCGATTTCGATGTGGATGAGACAGTGAACTTCAATGCCTCACAAGGTTAAACCGAACTTGGAAGCGTGGTGGTATGGCCCAAGCTATGCTCGTATGGCGATGTGATCATATGACTATGACCATTGCGTACTTGACCTTGACCTTGACATTTGATTTGCGACAGTGGGCACCTGGCCTTTGACCTTGACATTTGATTTGAGACAGGGGAGACCATGCTTAACAGAGCTTTCGCTCGCATAACTATAGGTTCAAACCACGTTGAACCGCGGCTATTTTTTTCTTCTTGTACGTTTATATAGCATTGTGATGCTCTCTGAATTCGTGCAGCTGGGCAGATGGTCTAACCTTGACCGGCCTCTTTGCACATCGCGCGCCAAGACAGTTTTAAATTTGTGCATCCGGATAATAAAAGTGCTGCGGCAAATGTCCCCCGTGAATAACGAAGGGCAGCCAGCGTAGCTGAACCTTCGAAAAAAAAAAAACATCAAGGGGGGTACGCTTAAGGTTCTGTTAATTCCGGGAAATAATCTGTGGCTAGCTTTTTTTTCGCTCGAAAATATACTGACTGCTGGGAGGCTGGACTATCATCGCGGCACTGCAAAAGCCTCCGATAGGTGTAACCGCTACTGCAGTGTTAATCGCGAACGCGCTTATGCCGCAAATCGTTTTCTTGCACACCTGTGACACACGCCAGTTCTTTTCGGCCCTCGACAGCGCGCCTAATGGACAAACCGTCGCCCTGCAACGCGTGAGCGCTGGCCAGATCGCTTCCCGGGCGCGCTTGCGACAACGTTCGACGCGCCGCATAAAGGAGTGTAGAGGATGCCGATGTTCGCGAAGTGCGCTGTACTCAACGTTTGCTTCCTCCTTGCCTTCTCGGCGCGCCGTCTGTCCATGCGATCGGAAGCTGGTGTCCCGTTCAATCAGCTCGGCCCCATATATTGGCGGTTTCCTGCTCTCTTATCGCCCTTTGCTACTAACGCGATAACGTTAGAGCGGACGGTCGGAAGGAAAGCCGCACGCGTTGTCCACTACTTCAGGATTGGTTGAGAGCGTGGCGACTTCACACATTGAGCTGTGGAAAGAAAATGATTAAAACGAGTTAAATTGGGACTGAGGTGGTGGCACTACTGAAATGTCATTATGAATTACATACAAAGTTGCAAATTAATTACGTTGGAAAGGAAATCGGAGCAATCGGAAATCGGTTCATTCGACATGGTTAAGGGAAGATCTTGTGTGTCTTGTGGTTCATCACGTGGTGTCGTATGCCAAGTGGTGCATGCTAATGAGTGTAAATAAGATGTACTAATTAAGAAAGTAGCATGTAACCATTAACGCTGACCCGGCGTACCATTCTTTCCGACAAAAACAAGCATATGCGCAAGCATATGCGCCGTGATATGTTCAGAAAAAGCTTTGATTCGCGAGCACACTGGGAACGAAAAACAAAATTTACACGCAGTTGGCGGTGCTATATGGCCTTGTGCAGCGTTATCTTTGGAAGATTGTCATATTGTCAGGCACACGGCAAGCTGCAGTGGCACAGAAGAGGCGCACTTCCTTGACTGTTTTCGTCCACTTGCAGACCCGCTTTTGTCGGTGGATCGTGATAAGCTGGCCTTCCCTGCTTCCCCTCTCATATTCCGCTGGCCTGGTACTGTGCACATGAAGCTCCGTCGGATTTCTGCTCTTCGCCACTGCTGCTATAAAAGAATGCACAGTCGACGCTGCTGATACGTGGCCAACGGCAGAGAAGAGACGTTTCCCTTATTGCATTCGCGCACTTGCAGGTTTGTTTCCGAACATTTCAACCAGTTGTACAGTCGGGCTGACGCTGACGCCCCCTTAAAGTTTCCAGCTGTATAAGCTCATGACTAATTCTTCAGTAGGCATTCATTGCACATCATCGAAACGGGCCTATGCTTTCAATTCTTTTATTCCGCAAGAACCTCACGATTTCAACTCTATGATGGACAAACACGCTTTCGTCAACTGATCGGAGCAAATATTTTGATCTTTCTGAACCTGTTCAGGAATCACGTCCACGAATCAAGCGTTCCGTTATGGCCTTTTTTAAAGGCAGAAGCGAAAAGATCTGGAAAGTTGCATCACCCGAGATTTACTTTGGAAGATAAATTATGTTGCGTTCCAGGAATTGAAAGGTTTCTAAGTTATTCAAGAATTCAAATCTGAAGCTTCTGGGTAAAGCATGCAAAGTAGCTCTGGACTAGCATTTAAAATGGTGCTGTAATCGCCGATTAAAGCCGCGACAATGTTCAGGCTTCTCCTCACTGCATTGTAGGAGAGCAGGTAAATTCGTGGTGGCGTCATTGTTGCCGAAATTTTAAGTTCCGCCGCCTTCGTCTACCTGCTGCCGTGCGTCTTCCGATGCCCGCAAGCAGTGCTTCGTGAGCTACACCTTCGACGGCATTCGTTTTCTTCCTTGAAACAACCGCTTATTCGCCGGAAACTTAGCGCCGCCGCACGTGACGTCATCATTGCGGCCTCTGCCTGTCGATGCACAGTGCAGAGAAGACTGAACGCCGACGCTGCTTTAATCAGCGATTACGTCACCACTTAAGATGTAGCCCAAAAAGATTTCGCATACTTTACCTGAGAGTTTCACACATTTGGCTCTTTGAAACTCATCGAATTCTAAAACCTCTTCAGTCGCTGAAAAGCACATTGCTGTAATTCGTTCGGAGTCGAACCTTATAAGACCCTTGGCTGGCGAGTGAAACACTACCCTTAGATCATTGAGGCACGTTCGTTCTGCTTGATTAGAGGGAGACCTTGTGTGTCTTGCGGTGTATCACGTGATTTATAATACCTGTTCATGTGTGCTGATGACTGTGCATAATTAGAAGTAGGTACAATTCAAAAAAGTAGCACATAACCACTAAAGCGGTCGCTTCGTACCATTAAGGCAAAGCTGAAGTGTTAGCTCTCTTTTTCTTGTCGTCGACGAAGTCAGCCCTATGTATAAGTATACTGTTTGGTTCTGTTCTGGTCAACACTTCTAGTCTGGGCGCGTGCAGATCAGTAAGCGCATCTAAGCTCAAAAGTATTTTCTGTGAAATAAGCCGTAGCAAGTAATGTGCGGAATTCTTCGTGTTCTCATGCGAGGCTTCATGCCTCCCAAGCAAGGCATTGAAATCTATATGGACAGCTTTCTGTCGGGCCGTGCCGATTCGTAAGCCTCGCAGAAGCTGAAACAAACCGAAGCTAAGTTACTTTGTGGTTCGAGCTGCCATGACGGGTGGTCATAAAAGCTGTTACTTTTTGTGAAAATTGCCTTGCGCCTGTCACTTCACATTGCTGCGGTAGAAGGGGCGCCAGAAGGGCCCAGGGTAGAAAGGCCGGAAAAAGCAGTGCTTGTAAGTGATGAATCAGCCTACTTTTGTCAGCCCTTTTATTCAAAGGTTCCTTGTTGAAAGCCTGAATTAATAACCGGCAGTAAAATGAGTAGTGCACGAAGCCCCTGCAAGCACGTGGAGTGTGCCGCTTAGATGCCCGAGAAGGTTCGAAAATGCAGTTTTGCCTCTCTTGCGAAATCACGCGTAACGCCATCACATATGACCAACACTCTTGTGAACCTTTAATACAGCATGCAAACTTCTGAGCATAACTCCCGAATCTAAGTGCTTGGATTTGTCAGGGACTTTTGGTGTCCACCTCAGATGAAAAACTGCTGCCGAAATTTTGCTGCGCTGACTACTGCGGCTTTTGTGGCCCTGTTACGCCCGGGGATTGCAGTGTGGTGACACCAATACGACATGTTAAAATATGCTTCGTTTGGAGCGCCATTCCACGGTTGGAGCTGTGCCTTTAGGTGTCGCGAGGGAGTGTGAAAAGGGTTGTTTTCGTAAAGGTCTCACTCGCGCTGTATCTGAAGCTGCTGCTTTCCATTGACTTTGCGCGTCATCTTATATTCATCTGCAACGCGCCACGTCATGTCTCTGGCAACTTGACTTCACTTGGCGACTGGCTAACCTGGCGCGTTGGACGGTCTCCCTCAAGGCTGAGCTCCCCGCACGCGAAATCTCACTCGAAGGCGACGGCGGCAAACGACGAGCGACGCCGTCGCGCGCGAAGCATTTTTTGCCGTGTTACTTGCCTCGTATTCACAAATGTATACTGTGGTTTGCCCACTAACAATAAGATTGCGGTGACATTTTATGGGACTTTTTACTAAGCCGGAGTGCACAGACACCGAACGAAAGTAGACCTCCCCCGTGAATCTGGGATGTGACTTGATCGCCGCTGTCGCTACACCGCTGCCGTAGAGAAAATGTTTCTTTTGTCCTGCCTATGCGGAACATCCACAAAATTTTGAGAGAGAGAACATGTTACGGGCGTGTTTACTAAGCTCGAGTGGCCAAGCATGGGAACCGCTGTGCACCTCGCTGGTGCGCGTCGCATGCCGCCTTCGAGATTACCCATTAAGCGACGGAGCGAACGTCGCCGCGTCGCCTCGTCGCGTCGCTCCGTTTTTCGTGCACATGGAGCCCACTCTTCATTGTGGTCCTGGGATCACCCATGTCGATTGGAGCCTCGCGGCCGGTATGCTGCGTCAGTCGTCCGGATTCATCACATGCGTCATCCTCGCGCGTGTGCCGATGACTTAGCGGGAACTTGCTCGAGTGTTGGCGACCGTCACATCTCCGTAGCGACCAGAGCTCGACTGCCCCTGAACCTATATTTCTCCTCTCATCACCCCGCCAGCCTCTTCTCTCCTACCTGTCGCAACGTCCTCGAAGACTCTCCTTCTTCGCCTGCGAAGGCGGCCGCTCGCCTGGCGCGTCGCTTTCCCGTGCACTTGGAATGGCTGGCTCATCAAGGGGTTGCCGCTGCCTGGTTCCCTGGGAGCGGCCCCCACTCAGGACGCCGCTTCCTTTCATCAGGCACCGGTGGCTCTTCGCAAGCGGCAGAGGGCGTGGCGTCCGCGTGAGGCCTGTGAACGACACGCACACCTGGCAGCCGTGCCATGTGATCCGCGGTGAACTCTGACGCTGTACAGGGAGGGAGCTCGAAGATCGAGGACGAACGAGGCGGGAAGGTCGCCAGAAGTAAGACAAGCGCACGGTCCGTCTGCTATCGACAGGCATATGTGTCGTCACAACTTCTAGTCGCGCTATTTCGTCATCTAACTAGGTAGCTACGATCAAAACTGAATCTCATCCTCACCCGATGGTACTCCACTGCAAGTTCACATAAACGCCACATCTGATTGGGCAGCTGTATGGTGAAAAAAGCGGTGGCATTCCGACAAATAGCCAAATTTCGCTAAGAAACTTCGAAGCTGCATAAATCGCTACAAAATGCATAAATCGCCACAAAGGTCATAAAGGCTTCTAATGCTAACGCTTTTTTAAGCGCTTCTTCATGTTTATCGCCCATAAAATTGTTTCCTTGTACAGGGCGAGACAACGTGTACAAACATTGTAAAAGTTGCCAAAAGGCAACATAAAGCATTATGATTATTACAAATACTCACCTGGACTGCCCAGCAGATCACCTACTACGGAGGTTTAGACTAGTTAACACGGAAAACTTCGATGATTATCGCCTTCGTTCAATGTTAACACAACAGGAAACGACAAACTCATCTCCTAAATAATCTGACGGTCTCGCAGAAATGCCCACTATTATGCAAATAGACATTCCAGTCAAACCATGCCCTTACTTCGAGCGCTGTTATGTATTTCGAATTTCAGAGGTGTTCAGCTTAACAGATATACAAGCATTAGATGTAGTATAATCTCGTTTCATCAAGTTTGTTTCTGTTAATGATACTGTATAAAAGGCGTCCAGTATCTCGCATCTCGGCAGAACCAGGCCCAGGACCGACAGGGAGATATTGTGCGGTAGCGTAAGGAGCGCGTTGGGACCTTTTCCCGGTGCTGTTATGCTGCTATCACACTATGTCGTACTTGGTGTGTTGTGTATTTCTTGTGACAATCCTGGAATGTGTGGTTACGTTAAGGTGTATGATTAAACATGACATATCGTACGCAGTCATTGATTATCGAGTCATTGTGACTGAGCAACATTAATTGGTGACTGGTGTTGATGGGAGCATGGTGTCCTGCATAGTGATGAGTTTGTGCATGTGGCTTGCAATGCGTTTGACTAAGCATGACATGCGATGCGTGTTCACGAAGTGCATGTCATGACTCATCGTGACTAATTAGTTTGATGGTGATTGCTATCCACAGAACTATTGTATGTTGTTCTTTATTAATAAATAACAATGGAAGGAAAAGATGTTGCTAGCCGCAGCTTCTGCCATCGAAACCTGAAGCACCTGGGCTGCAGATGGCGTGGGTAAAAGGACGGGAAGAGGAGGAAAATGGGGGCAGCGATAGTAATAAATGACCGAGGCCATGTAAGAGAGCCGTGTGCCACACGTGTGAGATCATATCGTGGCTTAACAATACTGCCATGTTTAACTAAGACAACACAATGACGTCATCGTATCTTAGGGGTTGATAGATTGACGTCGTCAAACCGGCCCAACGGGCTCCTTTGCTATTACTAATTCCTTTCAGAACCGACGGCAGCTAGTCTGTCGCTGATTTTCGCGCCAGTTTTACTGATATTAATGCTGGTGTTCCTCAAGGCTCTATTCTCAGCCCTTTGTTGTTTAATATTGTTAATATTCTAGTTAACACCGTACCTGGTCGTTTATTTCAATACGCTGATGATATGGTTATTTCCTGTGCAAAGCACTTCTCTCGTGCCATTAATGATTTCCAAGGTACTTAAATAAATATTATGGACTGGTTTGCACACCATCTTATAACCATTAACGTATCCTAAACTTGGCTGATATGCTTCTGTAACCCATTCAAGGAACTGACGCTTGACCGTTCTATACTTTTGCACACATCTGACTGTGCCCCCTGCTCTTGCTGTGCACCGCTGGTTTGTGCCTCCCGTGTAAAATATCTTCGTTTGTTGTTTAATAGTGACTTATCTTGGAATTCTCACCTTAATCCTGTGTGTCATGAATTATGTGCCGTTTCCTGTGCGCTCTTAAATGGTAAGATACCACATGCCATTTTCTGTTCGAAAAATAATGATGCCCGCCTTGGGATACAGTGTTTTACAATGTGAACAGTTTACGGGCACTGTGTACTTCCTTGGCAATAAAGTAACTCTATCTTGCGCTCAATCTTAAAAAAAGTTCTTGTGATTTCGAACTTTGAAAGGAGTGTGATGATTTTGGTTTCTTAAGACTTCCAGACTTTGTCTCCTATTTGGACCAGTTGTGCTAAAACATTTTTGATGAAATATGTATAAAGTTGAGTATATTAAGAGTAGATGCCTCAAGATATGCCGTTCTGCGGTCTTCCACTCGTTATGCTAAAAGAACTCAGGAATTATATGTATGTATCTTTATTGTTAAATGCGTTGCCGTCAAATGCATCCAGTATAAATACAGATTATAAACTGAAGCTATTGCGTTCATGCTTTCACCTCGCAATCCAATTTCAAATTGAAATTTTTGCTACGCAGCTTTATTCTCTCATCTCGTCAGCCATTTAATGGTCATATTTTCTTGTGCTTTTAATCCCGTGTAGGTGCTGATATAGTGTTGGTGTTCGTATGGTTTGATGCATCTGGCTTTTTTTTTACAGTAATGTCTGTAATAGCTTTGTTATAAGCCATTTACGGGGTACAACGGGAGCCGTAACGCCCAACGTTAGAAGAGCGTGTTGTCGGGCAAGTTGGCTTTGCATGATAAGGAAGAAGTTAGCGTAAAACTTAGACAGAGACTGAGAACGAACACACCAGACGACAGACGAACGCTACTACCAACTGTTTATTGGGGCGTAACACCCGGAATGTATAGCCGAGCATGCAGACAGTTGGAGGCACACACGTCATACACCCGCGTTGTGACAAGGCGAAAGCGTATCCAGAAACGCACATTCAGAAGAATGAATCTGCAAGGAAGGATGACTCGCGCAGCGATCAGATAGCCTTTTGATGTGGAATTCCTCAAGCACAAGCCGCGCTGTAACATCGGCGCTCCTGCCCAGAATCTTAGTTTTCTCAAAACGTGCCCTACACGTGCGGTCACAGGAAGAAATATGCCGTACAATATTAGCCATTCTGTCGTTGTTTTCTAAATTTCTATCATGCTGCCGTAGCCGGTCATTAATGCAACGGCCAGTTTGACCTACATAAGAAGATCCACAAGAAAAGGGTACACTGTACACCACCCCTGTAGAACATTTGACATAAGAAATGCCATGTTTCTTTTGCAGCCACCCTCACAAACGCCAGAAATGCGTCGGCAAAGCTTTGAAAGTTTTTTTGGGCGCTGAGGAGACTAAGGGCACGCGGTGCCTGCCGGCAACCTTTTTGAGGCTGTGTGAAACTCGGTGAACATATGGAACAACCACCGGCTTTGATGTCGAGAAATCGGGTCTTCTTTATTGAGCGCCTTTTTGTTTTTGCAGGAGGGTTTCAGCGACGGCAGAAATAACCGGACCAGGGAAGCCTACCACCAAGAGGCGGGAAACCTGATTATTGACACTCTCCTGCATGCTATGAGGGCACGACTTAAGAAGGGCAGACTCCAGGCAGAGTGACACAATAGCTCTTTTCACAACTTTCGAGTGTGAATAGTCGTATCTCAACAACTCTTTGTTGGCACGGGGGGAGTACATCCAACACATGTGGCTACCACAGAACCTATAAGCTTTAAGTCCAGGAACGTGGACTGTTGATTATCAGGCAATTCATGCGTAAAAACCAACCCTCGTCCTAATTGATTAAAAACAGTTAAAATCTGTGAACTGCACTGACATCGCACAGTACACGGCTTTCTTTTTTTTTTCTCAGAGGCAGTGTCGCATTCAATTAAGTCTCGACTGAAGAGCGACTATTGCGAGTTGAAATGTTTTATTTGTATGAGACAAAAAGTTGATTATGCGCTGTTGTATTTGAGGTATATGTTTCGTGATATAATTTCGAGTCTGCGAGTAATGTTCGACATACAAGACGCATTGTGCTCATGACGCACGCGTAATAACTGCCGTCGGTGTTTTCCCCTCACATATCAGCATCTGTTGGAACGCAGTGTTGTGACCATGCGACTAGAGACACTGCTGATAGAACGAAACCAAAACGTCGTGACGTTTCATCAAGCGCTCGATACAGAAAATAAATTCGGAGGTATAGACGTCTACGCGTGGACGAAAGGACCCACACATATTTAAACTGCGTTATACGCGTGAGGAGTTGCCCTCACTGTGTCCTTGTGTACGGAGACCTGCATCAGCGCATCCTCGCCATTAAACAAATATGCAAAACACAAATTGATTTGTATTCACGGTCGTGAAAAAATTGGCAGTGGCTTAGCTCGGCTATGCCAGAATATACGTAGCGAGAGGTACGTTTCCCGGGCTGAGCTTGTCTTTCGGAAACTCGAATGGTGTGATCAGTCCCACGACGGGCCTTCACATCCTCTTCTGTTGGCTCCCGTTGCCTGAAGCCTTCAATAGGATCCATTTCGGCGGCTATGCGCCGTCTATTACGCGCGGCAGTCTGGCATCGCCGTTTGGCAAGGCGTTCCTCTCTCTCATCCTTCGGGCGTTTCCGCCGCTGCTCTCTTCGCCTTCTTACGCTAATTCTCTCTTTGTTGAGTAGCCAAGTGCTAGGCGACAGCGTCAGGATCGGAGGAGTTAATCTTCTCTTGTCTATACCGCCGTTTACCAGCGGCTGGACTCTCCTTCTCTGCATGCATGTCAAACGTTGTGATACAGACGCCCCCTACATCTCCGCATGCGCAGCATCGCGTATAAAAGGCGAAGCAGGGTTTGGGGGATAGAGCGGCGTACGGCGACGAAGAACGCGGCACAGCTGTGGGGTCTCTCTCGTTACCATGGTATCGGCGCATGCGCACAACTGCTCATTCGCGTGACGTCACGCTTGGCTCCTGCGGCGGGCGCGCGGCCGCGGCGACGGCGAAGCGCACGCCGCACCTTGCTCCTCTCCGGTAGCCATCGTAACGGCTCATGCGCACAACTTTCCTCTCCCGTGCATCGCGAAATGCTCGACTGGTAGCCCAGTGTGGCTCTTGCTACAAAAGTTGAGAAGGCTGTGCAGGAGTATCCGACTGTGTAAATGTACGAGCACACTGTTGGAAAAACCTGCGGCAAGCCGCTGGCGGCACTATTCGCGGCGCGAAAGAGGCGACCACACTGACCTCGAGGAGTGCGCGGGAGAACGCCGCTGCGCAAAGCTCTTTTCATGCCACACCGGTCGAGGTCCTTACTCGTGGAGGGGCACGCGCGGCTCCATTGCCACCTGTGGAAGGTAACTTTGCTAAGAGCCAAGAGGTGGCGACACAGATGCTGCACACGTGACTAATTCGGGTGCCCATCATTGGTTGCTTCATGGCGCGCGGCAAGGCGCCGAAGATGGCTCCTCGCCCCATCCTTTGGGCGGCAGATCAACCCGCCGCCGCGGCAGGTTTCGCGGCAAGCGGCTTGCCGCCGCCGGCGTGCCGCGCGCGTTTTGCCGCCAGTGTGTCCGTACCTTAATGACGTCTGGTCTGAGTGCGCATTGCTCCGTTGAGAGGTGCGAGTAGTTCCCGCTTGTTTTGAACTCTTGGTCAATGTCGGAGTTCATGTATGGTTTCTACTCCAGAACTAACTTCTTTCCCCTTCTCTCTGCAGGTAAACCGCTTACAATCTGCAGCAATACCAGCGACGGTGACAGCGGCCGGTCTTCCGGTTTGAACTGCGACCGGCACCCAGCAGATAGCTATGCCACATTCGATGCAGTTTCAGGGCACGAGGCGATTAGGTGGAAACAGCGGAGGATATGGCGCGCCGTTTCACGGTGGCTCCCGTCCCCCAGGCTTTTACACTGGACGCCCTCCGTTTCGTGACTGGCGGCCTCCATTGCTTGGCCCTCGTGGTCGTCCACCCTGGAGCTGGAGGCCAACTTACTGGCGTCCCTTCATGCCCGGGCGACCTCCATACACGCCGCCACGGCCGTTTGGTCCACGCCCCGGCGCCCACAGCGGATGGGGACCGTCACCAGATACATACACGGACTGCGTTGAGGAGAACCGTAACGGATCCCCTCGTGAAACGGGTGTGCCGTCAGCCACTGGTGTACAGCAACCGGGCCTGCCGTCGGGCCATCATGCAGACGCGTACACTCCGTTGCTGGAGTGCACGAGCGCAACTTTCGTGAAGGAGCCGTCGCCAGAACAGACGAAAAGTGATCGCTCCAAACGTGTGCTGATCAATTTGCCAAGGCTCGACACGCACGTCGGAGGCATCCCAGCAAAACGGCTCAAGCCCCATGATCCTGAAAGTCCGGCAAGGCTGAGCGCATGCGGCGATCACAGAGACTGTGAGCAAGAGGACGCTAAAGCTGAGCGCGGGAAGGGCGTCGGCACCGAAACGCCAGCTGACTCCATCGCCAAGGTACGGCTTCCGCACGGAGATCGGACTGGGATTAACAGCAAATATGAAGCCGCCAGGGTACAACTTTCACCTCTAAAGCCAAGCGATCCCTGGCACAGTAGACACTCTGACACAAAGACTATCTCGCGCAAGCTGAAATCTGTTGTACGCGTTCCAGAAAAGAAAACTGTGAGCAGCAAAGAACCCGCGGTTTGCAACAGCATATCGATGAAGAGTGGAAATGAGAAAATAGGGCATAATTCAGTGCCAGCAGAGCTTCGCAGTGCATTTTGTAAGCGTAGAGCTGAGCAGATGGAGCCCATATTATCGACTAGTGGTTTGCAGCAGTGCTTCTCCAACTTTAGTGCTCATCTTATCCTGGTTGCTAGGGCAGACAGCACCACGAGCAAGCATACAAAGCAGACTGTGAACTGGCGGAGTTCGCCGACGCTAACAAATACACGAGGAATCACTGCAGTGAAGGCTACAGGAGCAATTACTGAAGCGAAGGATAAACGAGGCACCTCAGAATCGGAGGTTGCACTAGGCACCTCAGAATCGGAGGTTGCACTAGGCACCTCAGAATCGGAGGTTGCACTAGGCACCACAGAGTCGGAGGTTGCACTAGGCACCACAGAGTCGGAGGTTGCACTAGGCACCACAGAGTCGGAGGTTGCACTAGGCACCACAGAGTCGGAGGTTGCACTAGGCACCACAGAGTCGAAGGTTGCACGAGGCACCACAGAGTCGAAGGTTGCACGAGGCACCACAGAGTCGAAGGTTGCACGAGGCACCACAGAGTCGAAGGTTGCACGAGGCACCACAGAGTCGAAGGTTGCACGAGGCACCACAGAGTCGAAGGTTGCACGAGGCACCACAGAGTCGAAGGTTGCACGAGGCACCACAGAGTCGAAGGTTGCACGAGGCACCACAGAGTCGAAGGTTGCACGAGGCACCACAGAGTCGAAGGTTGCACGAGGCACCACAGAGTCGAAGGTTGCACGAGGCACCACAGAGTCGAAGGTTGCACGAGGCACCACAGAGTCGAAGGTTGCACGAGGCACCACAGAGTCGAAGGTTGCACGAGGCACCACAGAGTCGAAGGTTGCACGAGGCACCACAGAGTCGAAGGTTGCACGAGGCACCACAGAGTCGAAGGTTGCACGAGGCACCACAGAGTCGAAGGTTGCACGAGGCACCACAGAGTCGAAGGTTGCACGAGGCACCACAGAGTCGAAGGTTGCACGAGGCACCACAGAGTCGAAGGTTGCACGAGGCACCACAGAGTCGAAGGTTGCACGAGGCACCACAGAGTCGAAGGTTGCACGAGGCTCCACAGAGTCGAAGGTTGCACGAGGCACCACAGAGTCGAAGGTTGCACGAGGCACCACAGAGTCGAAGGTTGCACGAGGCACCACAGAGTCGAAGGTTGCACGAGGCACCACAGAATCGAAGGCTACACGAGGCACCACAGAATCGAAGGCTACACGAGGCACCACAGAATCGAAGGCTACATATGTGCCCCCACTTCCATCGTTTCCTTCATCGAATGTTGACAACGTCAAGTGTGCAGAGGCTGCTGTCTGTGATAATGAATGGCGCAGTCAGACTGACAGTGCTCGGTGTTCCCACAAGTCCACGTGCATAGGTACCGACCTCTGCTTAGAATATGTGAAAGCCTGTGCGCATGATATGCATAAATCTATGTTGGCGGCCTCTTTTGCACAGAAAGAGCTCGCAGACAACCGACCTTTAGTGCATAACTATCATTCAAGCACGCCAAAGCAGTACTCTGCTGATTCGACAGATGACTTTTCAATTGTTCCTTTGGCTTCCTTTTTAGGGCCGGAGACGGATGGCGCGGCTGTTATTCGCCAATGGCTGGAGAACAATTCGAAAAGCGGGTGCGCTGTTCCTGATCGACATCAAGAGAGGAATGTCCAATCCCAAAGTGGTGCTAACTTTTTGCAGCAGAATTCTGATTTCGATGCGCCTATTGATTATACTCCTCAGCACGATAGTAAAGCTGATCTCGGTAAGCCTACTGAATCTATTTCCCAGCGCGATAGTGACGCAGAAACTGAGTCCATCGCATCAGTGGACGCTGAGGATGACTGTGTAATTGTTAATGTCGAGAACCTCTCTTACGAACCCAACATATCCGAACGGCGTGGTCGTGCGACTCTATCTGCGACTTCATCGTTGCCAGATGAGTCGCAGTGCTCCACACTTCAAAGCGAAGGGACACTGCTGCTACCTGCAACCTACCCACCTAGCGCCCGAGGCACTGGCAGCCCTGCGCTGGACATTATGTTTGAAATAGGTGCACACACGGCACTTTGCATTCTGGACTTCTGCCGAGACCGGCAGGCAACCAGTCAAGTGTGTGAAATATACATGCGTGGCAGGAACACCAAACAAAAGGAGCTTTTTGCCGCAGCAATACGCAAAGTGGTGTGTGCTGCACTCGAGAGAAAGCGCGTGGTATGGAAAGGTTCTATGGGTGTCCTCCGAAAGTTGGCGCGGTTGCAGTGGACACTACAGGCCGGCTATGGCCCGAGGATACGGGAACTTAAAGAAATGGAAGATAGATGGCAGGCTAGGTGTCAAGGCATTCCGTTAACTCGGCGCTAAAGACTAAGGTGATCACCTTCACTATATGGTCAGTGGCCACTGCGGCGAGAACCATTGCATTGACATTTCACCACAGTAGTTTTTTTCCTGCGTGATACTGTTTATTGTCGCATTGAATGTTTGCTCAGTCGTAATTTTGTTGTATTGGCTTCCACAGCATTTTTCACCAATTTTCCTCTCGGCGCTCAATGTTTTCGTTCTCAACTAATTTGTCATTTTCGCTGATGCGTGAAAGCAAGTGACAACAGAAATTTCATGCACTAGAAGTAGTAACAAGCGAACTAATATATATGTGCTACCTTGTGCCACTATACGGGAGCATCCCGTACGACAGACTTGAGATGGGAATACCCCACAGGAGACCACTACACCTGACGCCTTTGCACAAAATTTACCAAGAACTCTATAGAAGTCTTGCCTGGCCACTCGGAGCGCTCTGTGTCTCATTTCCGCTCCTAATCCAGCACGTCGTTGACGTGCTGAGAGAAGTTGCAAGCACACTGCACATTGCAATGCCGCGTTTTGGGTCTGTTTTCTCTTTACGTTAGAATGACAACTCGCATGTTTGGCGATGAAACGTACAGTATCTTTACTGCACTGACTGTCGCCTCACGGCCTAAAATATGCCTAATCTTGTTATACACCAGCACAAGCTTCCCAGTCGACCATGTCTTAAATTTACCTGGCATGTTTTCTAGCTTGCAGCCTCTTGCGATAGCGCACAAACGTTCTTTTAAGCTCCTGCCATCGCTTGGCTGGAGTAATAATTCTCACTTAGTTTCAAGTATCCTTTAGTGTCGTGCGATGCCAAAGCACCTTTGGAAACAATGTCCAACTGTTGGGCTAGTGCATCAGTCATTTTTGGATTTCAGCTTGGTGTCTTGTGGTGTGTGCCCCCCACCCCCCCTTGTGGTCCTTCGTCTTTTTTCAGTTGCTTCATCGAACATGTGCCAACTTGCGCAGCTCTCGACTCTTCTGCAGTGTTAAATGAATCTTTTTCAGAATTTTGTTGTATTATTGGACTAAAAATAAAACCCCAAGAGCGGACGCAAGTCTGCAGCGCCTCTACACTTGGCGTCTGCGGCCTGAACATTACTGCGCGGGTGTACGTCATTTTTGCACTAATCTCGTTTCTGTCGCCTATGCTCGACGCTGTTCGCTTCTTGGCTATATGTGGCGCAAGGTTCCGCATCGAAAGCCATCGTGACGCGCCTTCTGTCCCGGCGGCGAGGTCAGCGACAGCAGCCGCGAGCTTCACCGCGAAAGCTGCTGTCAGCCTTGGTATGGTTTCCACGGTGTCGCCTGCAGAAATGAGCTTCCGCATTTTTCTAAGAGAGCCTTAAACCTTTTACTAGCTGCTCTGTCATGTAGTCCGTGGCAAAACTTTTCTCCTATTGGCGCAGTGGCAAACCCTTCATGGTGTGGAAATCCGCGCTCGCGTCGTCTCCTAGCCATCAGTGTTTACGCGCGCGTACGGCAGACATTCCTCGTGACTGTTCTATGTCTCGAGGTTTTAGGGCGCTCCTATTTACTTGTCTGCCTCTTATGCTGCAATAAAAATAATAGTTCATATCCAGTATGTAATGCGTATGTCATGACGTCCGCCGTCGGTCTTCGGCACTGAAGATTCTTTGAAAGGCATCGTAAAGAGACACTGAGAAATTGAAGTTCGCTTGTATAGGTAAACGCCAGCTCATAAACACAAAACAGCACCACTCTTTCTGAAAACAAAGCTCCTGTGAGGTAGAAAAGAGCAAGAACTAAAATACAGCTACCGCCGCCATGGGCAATCTCGCATGTACAAGCGTGATAATGAAATAGGAGAAAAACAGCACCGATCTCTGAGGCTAACGGAAGTGCATGAAGGTTGCGTGTTTAATTGATATTGAAGAATATACGTTTTGTTTTGAAGCCACTAGCGCACTTTTATCACACGAGGAAGATTGAAAAAAGCCAACCTGTACGTGGAAAGTCAAAGAAAACCTGCAATAGGTGGCGCAACAGGAGGCCAGCTGAGTTTCGGTATGTTTTGGGGTGTTTTGCGGCTGTGCGCTCTGCGCGCCCACAGGGTTTTGCTATGCGTCTCGATTTACAAGGACGGAGCAGCAAAGATCCCCCCCCCCCCCTCCCCCCTTGCCTCTCTATGTCCTCTTCGGACGAAGTGCGTGCAACGGCACGCAACTTTTACAAGGAAATAGAGCTGTGTATAGCCAATGTTCAACGTGCCTCCTCATTAGCAAACGCACCGCTCGGCGTGTTCGCATCGTCAGCCTACCAAGACGCTGGGCTGCATAACCAGCCTTTCGAGGACTATTATTACAAAATTTAAATAAGCACGCACCTACTGCAGTCGCTGCATGTCGGTCGTGACTGTGGCTCGACGGTGACAGCCACGCTGCCGACTCTTCGGCGCTAGGACTTTCTTGCCAGACACACCGCCTCAGCCCTCAAAAGCATCGCACGCTGTGTGGGGTTGAGGTCGCTGAATGCAGGCCGCAGTTCTCTGCGAGAACTTCGTTTTTGATTCGGGAACGGTACTCATCGTAACGTTGGTGCAAATGTAAACGTAGCGACAACTGCTGATAGCGGACTTCAACCTCCGGCCGGCAGTAGTTTTCATTTCGGCTGCTGCTAGGCGAGAGCGCAGCGCTCGACGCCAGCAATCACAGAGTCCTCCTTTCCGTTTCCGCCACTTTCCGTCACTCTTCTCCTATTCCGTCATCAGAGAGTCCCGAGTTTGAATCGTAGCGGCGAGAAAAAGGTTTTCAACCTTGAATCCAAATTGGCGATAAACGCACCTTTCGCTGCCGGACAAGCAGCAACAAAGTCAAATTCTGAACTACCAGATTTTAGTAACAAAAAAATGATAGCGTTGTCCTAAGGGTCCCTTTAAACACAGCGACTATAAGTTACATGTCAAACTACAACGAACGGGTCGCTGCCGTACATGCAACTGAATGCAGCCGCCCAGCGATTGCACATTGCCGTCAGCAGCTTGAATGGGCCATTTTTTTTATTTGAAAATACTGTTGGCCGTGGGGCTGTTACAGTGGTGGGGCGTGACACTTGAGGAGTAACATGTTTCATTTCATTATACAAAAATACGAAGTCATCGTCATCTACACAATCGCCACCGCTGTGGCTGAGTGGTTATGGCGCTCGGCTGCTGGCCCGAAGGATGCGGGTTCGATCCCGGCCGCGGCGGTCGAATTTCGATAGAGGCGAAGTTCTAGAGGCCCGTGTGCTGTGCGATGTCAATGCACGTAAAAGAACCCCAGGGGGTTGAAATTTCCTGAGCCCTTCACTACGGCGTCCCTCAGACTGAGTCGCTTTGGTACGTTACACCCCCATAAACCAAACCAATCATCTACACAATCATTTTTCTTGCAGCTTAATGGTTTTTTTTCTACAGAATCAATGCTAATAAACATGAACTTTAAAAACAGCTATTTATGCCCTCCATCTACATAATCAAGTTGAGTTTTTCTTTTCGCTGTGTCAGTAGGTTTTGTGAGGAATTGATGTATTATTTATTACTGTTAAACTTTAAGGCTATTGCGCATGCTCAACATCGCACCAGTGAGAAAATTTTCCCCCAGAAAACTGCGAAAACATGTAGTTTCATCGCTCTGTGGCTATAACAACAGAGGGAGTGAATGCCGGAGGTGATAGATAGTTGGGAGGTGAGGGAGAAAGAAATACGGCATAGTCATTGCGCGGTTTGTTTGTTTTTCACTTTTTTTCGAGGCGCATGGGTGGTCGATTATAATTAGGGGCCATGGCGGAGCCTCGAAGGAATTGTCTGCACGCACTGTAACAGCAAGTATGTTCTCTTTGTTTTCAGAGGCATGTTTTTGGGTTTTGTCGTGCTGTTCAGGTAGCAGCATTTGACGTCACTCCGCCAGTAAGAAAATATTTCACCATCTTTCAATGCTTTCTTAAGATTCAGTACATAATAGAAGCTCAGCATTCCGTGAGCTTTGTCATGTAGGCATTATTTGAACGTGACGGGTTGAATTTTAAACGGAACAGAGTAATTTTATCCGACGAGTTGTTTTCATAGCATTGCCATACAAACAAGTTTATTGCTGCCATTACTCAAATCACCCTGGGGCCGCCGCGGTGGCTCAGTGGTTATGGTGCTCGGCAGCTGACCCGAAAAACGTGGCTTCGATCCCGGCCGCGGTGGTCGCATTTCGATAGACGCGAAATTCTAGAGGTCCTTGTACTGTGCAATGTCAGTGCACGTGAAAGAATCCCAGATGCTCTAAAATATCCGGAGCTCTCCACTACGACGTCCCTCATAGCCCGAGTCGCTTTGGGACGTTAAACCCCGTAAAACCAAGCGGGTGTATTCCCCCACCACAATAACGAGTGAAGTAAAGTCATGGTCTGATACATATTTCCTTTCGTGGTTGTGTTGTGGGAAACTTTTTTAAGACTGTCGATATTTTGTTCAATGAAGATGGCTAAGGCGGGTTGGATGGTGGATGTTGATGCAAATGACTGGACAGCGCCAACGGTACACAAGAGAACGCAGACACCAGCGCATGTGTATGTGTTCTTTTCTGTCCCATCTGTTAGCGCATTTCAGTCCTTACCAGCAACATGTATTTTTTTGTTTGCCTATATTCAAAATAGTTCGAAAATATTCACTTCGCAAGCAAAAATTTGTTACTACTCGCACACTCTAAGGTTCTCGCGCTGAAAGAACAAAAGTCACTCGCTTCTTTTCGCCAGCCTCCTCTCTTAGTTTGCCCAACAGCCATTTTTCAGGCGCCAATACACGCCGCGAAGGCCGGCCATGACCATGTGGATGGATTACTGAGCAGAACAGAACTGCGTCAGAGGCATGTTTGGCAGTCCATGTTCTTGGTGCTGGCTGGCTCCCCTCTCGAGCCCACAGAGGAAAAAACTGTATTTGTACTCTGGTGCTTCTTTGTGCGGACGGAAAGAATTTCGAGCCGCGAAGAAAAGAGATTGAGGGGGAGGGGGGGGGAGAGATGGGCGCTGAAAGGACCATTTATACCGCGAAGAAAAGTTCTAGGAACCTGGAAGAGCTTCAAGGCACGAAGAAAAGTCACCGAGAGCGCCGCAGTACTCCGATTGCCATAAACCGGCTCCCGCTTCCAACACGTGCTCGAGCGCCCGTAGCTGGCGCCGATGTCTAGCAGGGACAGATATCGGCGCCTAGCCGAGGTTCGGCGGCGTCTCCTGCAGTGGGCATGCGCCGACAGGTTCTGTCGTATGTTAAAGGGGCCATGACATGGTCGTTCTTCATATTGCAGTTTTCTGCTTCATACAAGAGCTTATGATTTATTTTCCGAAATTTCACTGCCCTGGACGCGCTGTATACCCGGAGTTGCTGGGAATGGTCCGACGAGTTACAAGCCTGGCGCCGGAATGTGAGAAGAGCAGCTGCGTATCCCAAGGCGTTGATGTTCTCGAACGTTCAGTGCGACCAAAGCAGACCGTGCCGTTAAAACGAGTGTCAGATTTTCTTTGTGACAATCGTCTCTGTGCCCTGACAGCTGATAAGGAGGGGGGTTTCGCCATCTTACCTCATGACTTGTTTCGGAAGAAAGCTTCAGAAGCTATAGAATGCAATTTCGTTAAGAAGGACCAAAAATGTTTAAAGAAAGCTAAGGCGGAAGCAAAGAAGTTATGCAAACGGTTAGGTTTACAGAGCCTTGTCAAGCAAATTCAGGACAGCCATAAACCTTCCTTAGACATTTTCTTTTCTGCTAAAACGCGCAAAGAACAGTGCCCACTTCGCGTAATAATCTCGGAAAAAGGGGCATGGCAGAAATGTGTAGCTAGATTCCTGCAAAAGAACTTAGCGCTACTCGAAATTGATGACCCCTACCTTGTAAAAAATTCTAAACAGGTTGTCGACGATTTGTGCCAGAATAAAAACAAAAATGTATTGGCTTTTTCAATAGACATCAAAGATCTGTTTTACTCCTTGCCACAAGACGAATTGCTGTTGTGTGTTGAACAGGCTATTGACGCGCTTGGAGCTGTTTCCTTTCAGAACAGTTCTGGAGTGAGTGTGAGTGGGTTTTAGAATTGCTGGATGTATACCTGCGCTCAACAATGGCTACCTGGGACAAAGGTGTTTACCTGCAAAAGTGTGGAATTTGTATTGGTTCATGTATTGCGCCTGTTCTCAGCGACCTCCTTCTTGCAAAGCATGATAGGATCCTAGGGAAAAGCTTAAGTAGCTCCAAAGTTGTAAAAAATTTTAGATTTGTGGATGATTTTTTGATCATCATTGACAACTCTAAGGCAGGTTTTTTATACTGACGCTGCAAACGTGCTCGACTCCTTTAAAAACAATTAAACCCATTAATTCTGACGCATGAGCTTCCTGACAAGAACTCTATCAAGTTCTTAGATCTTAAACTTAACTTTCACACTAACCACAGCTGTTGGGGTTATGAACCTCGTGCAAAAAAAGGCCTACTGCCAGCGGTATCGGCGCATTCGAAACTGGTAAAGAGAGGCATTATCAAGTATTGCCGGACAAATGCGCTCATAAGCTCATGTGAGCACATGATGCAAGAATGCTTAGCATCACAGATTAGACGACTGTCTGATTCTGGGTATCCTGGGCCACTAATTGTTTCTGTGGCTGAAGGCCTGCTGCAAAAAATGAAAAAAACACGATTGTTCAACAAGCAGGCAGGTACCAATGAACAGCAGGATCGCAAGAAAGTACCTGTCATCCCTTACATTCATCATACATCCCACAACCTAAAGAAAGTAGGAAAACGAGCAGGCGTTGAAGTTGTATTTTCAGCACCCGTAAAACTGTCTATGCTTTGCAAAAAGACCAATCCGTGCGGTATCCAGGATAAAAAAAAGATGTGTAATAGACCATCAGAAACGATTTGTCACTTGTGAGGAGGGTGTTGTCTATCGCGTACCGTTGTCTTGTGGCCATGAGTATATTGGGCAAACAGGGAGATGTGTGAATAGCAGGCTAAAAGAACATGACTACAATGTTAATGAAAGCAAATCGGGCCACCTAAGCCAACACTGTCGTCACTGCAAGGTCGAGGCTGAGAAACGGGACCTTCCAAATTCGTGCATGCCACTTTTTAAGAAGAGCCAAATCATAACCCGCCACAATGATAAGATTGTTCGAGAGATTATTGAGGCTCGTAGTATTGTGCGTGCAGGTAACAAGTGTGTGAGCGTGGCATCAGTGGCATTGTCAGCTAAAGAGCTCTCCTATCTAGAACGATGGAAACCAGCGAAAGGCTGACTCATCAATCTTTTTTGTTTTTCGTTTCGAGTTGTGGCTCATGTTTTTATACGTAGCGACAGCAAGAAATAAACAGTTGATAGTTAGCGCTCGTGTCGTTCCGTGTCTCTCCTTTGTGTCCTGTTTTGTTACGCGCTGCTCTATTTTCATGGATCACCAACTCGCCCAACAAGCAACACTCCACAGTCTAAGACAACTAAAAAATCGTCCACGTAACGAAAAACCTTGATAATATTGCTGTCCATGGGAGAAGCGAGCAGTTGACGATCGAAATGAGCCAGCAGAAGGTCACTGAGAACCGGGGCTATGCAGGACCCGATACATATACCCTGCTTTTGTAGGTGGGGCGTCCCTTCAAACTGGATATAGGTTGATTGGAGATAAAACTTTAAAAGTTCTAAAAAACCCCCAACTGTGACCCCCGCAGTATTTTGAAAACCAATGGAGCCATATTTGTCAATGGAAAGCTCAACGCACTCAAGGATGAGCTTGTGAGGTAAAGAATAAAAAATAAAAAATAAAAAAGATCTTTAATGTCAATGGAGAAAGCCTGGTAGCATTTGTCAGTGTTAGTGCTAAAAAATTCTAAAACCTGGTTGGAATTGTTAACAATAAACGGGTCGTCCACGGGTAAAAGCTTAAGATGGAGCTGTAAAAAACGAGCAACAGAGTGCTGCCATGTACCAGTTTCAGAGACTATGGTTCTCAGTGGCACATCTACCTTATGGGTTTTAGCGCTAAAAAAGACATCTAAAAAATCTTTCTTGCTCTTATCGATCGCCTTGACAAGATCAGATAGATTCAACCGCTCGCAAAGATTTCTTCGCTCTGGACTTGACTTTGCCTAGAGACACCTTTGCATGGCCAGAAAACACAGCAGAGATAGCTTCCCTAGATTTGGATATGAACACTGAGCTAGGCAATACAGCGAATCCGCCTTCTTTGTCAGCTAGGAGAAGACGAAGCGAGTGGTCGCGTAGGAAACTAATTACACGTCTCACGGGTAGACCGTGCTCGGTACTCTTCCAACGATTAAGGATGTCAACACCTTCCGGGACAAAGCGGGTGCTCGCTTCGGTCGAGGTGAGGCGCGACACCTGACGTACTAAAGACAGTTGTTCTAGCCTTGATTCCTTGGGCGGTACCACAAACTTAGGGCCGAGAGAAAGGACACGACTGACGTAAGCTGGCAAAGTTACATCACCTATGACATGCACCTTGCATTGTGGTCCTTGCGGCTCATGAGCAGGCCTGGCCCTCAGTCTTCTCAGCACTTGTTGCCAGAGGAACTCCGTTGTTTGGTCGGCGAGGCTGTGGAACGCCCGCAGCTCACGGTGGTTCGAGGAATCTTGTCCCATGCTGCAGACCTGGGCACTCAGGAGGTCGCGGTCTACTTGTGAATGACAACGTATCCGGTAACACTGGCATGCGTACATTAGTAAATAAAGTCCTCACTTAGTCTACATTTATGTTGAAAATGTTGAGCTAAAGTTATGAATAACAAGAGAGATAGCGCTACTTGTTAATTACGTACTTCAGAAATATTATGTCCAGCAGAAGGCGCCTGCTGTATTTCTGCATTATTCGGACCTTTGCATGTTATCTCTTTAAGCTTCGCTAAATTATCTGCAGTGCCTTGCATATCCTTTGGAATAATAATACATTTGCTCCGACGTCTCCCTGTACTGCTTTTTTCTGGCCAAATGTTGTAATTTTACGTAATAAAATATGAGTGCACTACGTAAACCGCAATTAGCACCATGTAAGCAAGGGCCTTAAGCTGTTTGCATGCTATAAACATGAACGACCGGTCGTTGTGTACATTTTTTATGGTCGTTGTTTTATGAGGGTTTAACGCCCCAAACCGACTCAGGCTATGAGAGACGCCGTAGTGAAGGGCTTGGGAAATTTCGACCACCTGGGGTTCTTTAACATGCATCGACAACGCACAGTACACGAGGCTCTCGAATTTCACCTGCATCGAAATTCGACCGCCGAGGCCGGGATCGAACCCGCATCTTTCGGGCCAGCAGCCGAGCGCCATAACCACTCAGCCACCGCGGCGGCGTGTCACGTGTCGCATGTGCAATGTTGAATGCTAACTGTGATGGGTGGCAATTCTATGTAGTAGTAGTAGCGGTGATTTTATCCAAATAATAAAAAGAAAAGAAGGGAAAGATTTTTCCTGCTGCGAGCACCTGAGCTGGGGCAGCGCAAATAAAGGGATATCAGGCAGATTAGAGAAATGAAATAACTATAGCCATAAACTATAGGAGGGAGAGTGGTCAGGAACTATGTACAAGTATTATCTTTACAAATTCGCAGCTATATGTCAGAAAAAAAACGAAGAAATTTTGAGGACACTGAAGACTGCTTGTGAAATCATGGAATGCGAGAGAATTAATGTTTAATCGTGGCCCTCGTGGATAGCTCCAAACGAAGACGCGTCCTTTGTTTGTTCTTGTTCCCAGATCATTACCCGCCGCGGTGGCTCGGTGGTTAGGGCGCTCGACTACTGAGCCGGAGTTCCCGGGTTCGAACCCGACCGCGGCGGCTGCGTTTTTATGGAGGAAAAACGCTAAGGCGCCCGTGTGCTGTGCGATGTCAGCGCACGTTAAAGATCCCCAGGTGGTCGAAATTATTCCGGAGCCCTCCACTACGGCACCTCTTTCTTCCTTTCTTCTTTCACTCCCCCCTTTATCCCTTCCCTCACGGCGCGGTTCAGGTGTCCGCCGATATGCGAGACAGATACTGCGCCATTTCCTTTCCCCAAAACACCAAAGCGTGCTTGTGGCCTCGAGCGCGTTTGGTTCGCAACCTAGTGGTTGTGTCGAATTCTGCCTAAGCCTCTTATCTTCTTTAATCGAAACGATGACCCCACACTGAATTTCCGTGACAATCCTTCCACACAAATCAAATCCACAGTGATTGCACACGCATGTAAGCTCTACGCTTGTCATGCTGTAGGAATTAAAAAAAAGTTACCAACAAGCTCTACAGACCGCCCTGAATTGTGTAATCAGGACATGCAAACAAACACAAAACGTAACATGGACCGAGGTGCTTAAAGAAATGGCTTGGGAAGGTTGTTACCCTTTTGGCAATGACTCTCTCGACCAGGTGGTACATCAAAACTTCAGCAGAAGAAAGTCAATGGACGCAGGGAACTGGCTAACCAGATGCAGCTGATGACAGAAAGTAGCGAGACAGCCAGGTCCTGAGGAGCTTAAAGGATGCGGGAGACGAGGGCAAGGTGTATGGGGGGCGATGGCGGTTACATGGAACTGGCTAAGGGAAAATCTTCCTTCATTGGCACCGCCGAAGATGCAAGAGATCTAAATCTAGCTCAGAACGATCTCCCATGGCTCCGGACCCTGGTTTTAAAGACCTAGAAACCCGGCCCACCTCTTGCATCGCCCAATCAACAGCAAACTAACCCATCATTGGTTTACAAACTTCATGGCAGGCCCTCCAATTTCGGCAAGGTTCAAACCCTCTCCCTGAAATACACAGCACATCTAAATTGCTATAAGAAAATGTAATTCCGGGAATGAACCCTCGAAATGCTTGGGCCAACTGGTTTACGTGCCACGCCCCATTCTTCCACAGTATTACTCAAACTCTCTCCCTTAAAAAGTAAAAAGAGAAACATATGAAAATACATCAAAACATTCCCATGCGGCTACGCTATCACTGCGGTGGTTTCCTTAGACGGGCGAAGGGGGGCGGGCGGTTTCGGGAAAACGTCTTGGCTCCTTTCCTCTGGCTCGGTCTTTGCCTTCGCCGGTCTACGCCCGCTTGCCTCGCCATGCACGCTTCCTGCTGACGGGGATTAACAGGGAAATCGCCGCATCTCGGCGCCGGGCTGTCGACAAACCCTCGGATGGTTCGAACCTCGGCTTTTTAAGCCCTCGTGTTGAAGACATCCGGGTCAGTGGCTGCAAACCATGGATGTAAGAAGCGGGAAGTGTCCCCAGGGAGCGATTAACATTCTTCCCTGTCTGTTGGATGTGCCACGACTCAAGTAGAAGCCTCCTGTGCGAGTTAGCTTCGGTTTCCAGTACATTAGTGCCGTCAACGTCCATTTGGTGGTCGCATGCCTCGCAGTGTTCGGCCGCAGCGCTGCGGTCACGGTTCATTTGTCGGACGTCCGCTTTGTGTTGCCTCATTATTTCGGCGAAGTTCTTCGTTTCCCCTATGTACGATTCCGGGAAGACCGAGCAGGACATTTGGTATACAACCTCTTGGGCCCTTTCTTTTGGGTGACAGCCGTTTGGGGGGGGGGGGGAGAAGGCGTCCGATGGTGGTAGTCGTAAAGCCACTCAATAGACTGTGCGTTGTTAGCACCCTTCTTTACCGAGAATGCGTGCCAGCGTCTCGCTCACGCCTTTGACGTATGAAATGCAAAACGTTTCCACTTCTGGCGTGTGTTTCTTCCGTGCACATGCACATGTGTTCGCCCCGGCTAAACCATTCTTATTTTCTGAGAATTGAAAATTGTCCACCCACCCCTTCCACCAATGCAGACACCTTTGCTGCGCCTTCGAAGCTGATTTCCCGGACTTGGCCGAATCACCTTTGACTAGGGAACAGTAGCACCGTTAGTGCGTGCCTTTCAGTGTCACTTAGTACAGCGCCCAGAAAAAAGCCTAACTAAGCCTGTCCTAGCACAGAAATCCTTCAGTGGTTTTGAAAGCCGCAGTCGTGATAACGTTTGCCGTAAATGAGAGGTTTTTTTTAGTTTTAAATGTCTTTCATTGTGCCGCCGCCAAATTTGCGTTGGTTTTTGTCTTTTGCTAACCGATAGTATGTCTGTGTATTTTCAAACAACTATATTGACGGGATCATAGCATGCAGCGTGCCCTTGCCATCCGCACTTTCGTCCGCGCTGTTTTTGTGAAGATGTTTAGGATCACCAAATAATTCTACACATGCTGGAAATATATCTTCCAGTCCTACAGCATTGCCATCGTGGAGAGACATGCTGCAGCGAAGACTACACCACACACATGCAGCACCAACTTCCTTTTATTACAAGAGTGCCGTATAGAGATTAGGCTTTTCCATAAAAATCATGGGAGTCATGGACGATTAACAGAAAATCAACAGCTCAGCAGATACAAATCAACATAAAGACAAACTTTCGGTTAAAGTTATGCACACATGAGAAGACCCGTAACCGTCACAGCTAAGTACACTTAGCCTGTGAATATGCAGCATTAAGAAGACAAAAAGAAATAGTTACGAAAAATAAACGACTCAAACAAAGCATGCTCCTAGCAAACGCCCGGGAAGATGCCCGGCGCGCCAAAGAAAAGCGCGGTGATAAAGTAGAAGCTTCAAGGCACAGCCGTGCCATAAAACTAAGAGAAACGCGCAATAACAAATACCAAGCCCAAATAATGCATAAAATAGAACCGAAGCGGAAAACGTAAGAACCAAAAAACGTTACTGGTTACATGTCTTTCTGGTCGGTGGTTACGGTTTAGTATACGCGTACATTCCTACTAAATCTGAAAGAAGCGAAAAACGCTTTCTTTTATTGGTTTCCTTCCCAGTACCCACCTGTGATCAAAACGGTTACTATGAACTATTTCAATATGTTTAAATGGCTTGCTTGCTGATGCTAACTGGAGATGTAATTCTTCCCCAAGGGCCTACCACCCGCTCCGAGTCTTCACTCTTACAGATGAAATCATTTCAACTGCAACAGGTAATTTTAGTCGGCTCTTGATCAAATAAAATTCACGTCGTGATAACATAGTTTTCCTTGACTCTCTGAGTCGAAACATTCCTGCAAGAAACTCAAATATACTGAAAGCTCTAATAATTTGTTTTTCCCTTTTTCCGCTGAACACATTCAGGTTGTCAGGGCTCAGATGCAACCACGTCCTAATGAACTACGCTCAGTAATAGGTAAATTATAGAACTTTAAAATAAGCAAAATGTCACCGCTACGTCAGCAGTTCATTTCGATAGCATCATACGTGACGACAACTCATCCGCGGATCGTTCAGCTCGAAAAGAAACTAACTTCGCTTGCTTCGTTTTCAGCCTCGTCAAAACTATATTTACAACAAGCCTCGTTACACCTAGCCTCGTTACAACTAGGCATACAGCATATATATATATATCTATCGTTCATAAGGATCAGGGAATTAAGGTACGTTGTTAGGAGAGCGTGAGGGGCGATGGCCGCTCAAACCATCCGCTTCTTCCTTTTCACCACCGCTAGCAGCATGATCTATCAATGCAGCTCTAATCATTCATGCTATAGATACGTTCTCACCTCAAGTCGTAGCCATGCCCGGTACGCGAATTTCTACAAATGCTTTCTTTGAGCTGTCCTTCGGGCTGTCTAAAATTATTCCATCGGCAGCTATAAGTGCGCAAGCACTAATCCGGAGATTGAGAGCCTAGAAAAATCATCTCTTGCCTATGTATGCCCACTCCGTCCCGAGCATAGAAAAAAGAGGCAGAAAAGGCAATCACAAATATCCACGAATGGGAGTCGAACCCGCGGAGACGCGAACAAAGGCCACTGCGCGAGACTACTTGGATATCGATCGGCGCATTTTATTTCCATTATGGTGCTTACTGCCCGAGGTTATGTATGCATATAAAGGGGCTATGTACATATTATTTACTAAGCACTCAGCTCGTGGCTGCACAGCACTAGCTTGACAAAAGGCAACACAACTAAAAGCCGGCAAAGATAGACACCGCCTCAAAGAGGAAACCAGTCCGGTGGAAAGTCGCTTCTCTCATAAAAGTCTTAAGTTGTACCCTTTGATGGTACACAAATGAGACTATCGCCGCCCGCGAACACGCCTCGTAATAAACTGCCACGCACTCTGTACGTTGCAGAGCGTCGTCTTCGTCAACTTCCATCTGCTCCGTACCGCGGCACTGCCCGCTCATCGTTGTCTTCTACATGCATCACAAAGCTGTGCTTTCGCAATGATTGGGATGTAAACAATCACTGTAGATTTTTCTTGTCAGCGTAGCGTGGACATCGCCAGGCGTTTCGAATTATCGCTTAGCATAAAATAATTTCCAAACGTTTGCTATCTTTTGCTGACTTTTGAAACGATCTTCATGTCAACATTTAGTTTGGCGGCTTTCTTCATTTCCCGAGTACTTTTTCGATGAATTTCGTTAATCCAACGCTATGTACAATGCTAAGCCAGGTTTATTTTATCGTTTTCTCTATCGAGCGCAACCGCTTCTATGCCTGTGTTCTGTATTCACATTTTTACAGCTAACCAACCTACAAGATTTCACACACTGCCTCAGACAGAAACAGTAATTTAACTTCGTCTAAACCTAAGCTAATTAAATAGCACTTCGTGCTTGCGAGGCATGCGTCACAGCTTTTTACTTAGCCTGGCCAAATGGCGCTTGCTTTAGACTTTTTAAGGGAATCGCTTTGGGATCGGTGGAGTGGCTGGCAATATGCACGGCAGACACCGCTAATGTGGTGGTCTGTCCTGGAAATCCCACTTAGACTTGACGCTGTACAAAATGTCTCGCCTCGATCGACCTCACATGTCATGCTATGTGTAAGGTCGCATGCGACGTGCCACCACACGGGTGATGTGCCGTGTCTGCACGCAGTCACGCCTGATTGGACTGGGCGACACTCTTTCAATGCTAGAATTCCCATTGAAATAGCTCTAGCTATGCAACAAGTACCTTTTCAAATAAATTTTACCTTTAAATCTGACGTTTTGGAAGTAGTTTCATCGCTCTGTGGCTATAACAACAGACAGCACATGGCGCAGCAGTCAATGGATAGATAAGAGGCCAGAGGGAGTGAATACCGTAGGTGATACGGGTGATAGATAGTTGGGAGGGGAGGGAGAAAGAAATAGGGCATATTGGTTGCGAGGCTTGTTTTTTCACTTTTGTCAGAGGCGCGGGGTGGTCAATTATAGTTAGGGGTCGTGAGGGAGCCTCGAAGGAATGGTTGTGCACGCGCTGTAACAGCAAGTTTTTCTTCTTCGTTAGAGGCATGTTTTAGGGTTTTGTCGTGCTGTTCAGGTAGCAGCATTTGACGTCACTCCGCCAGTAAGAAAGTATTGCACCCCCTTTCGGGGCTTTCTTAAGATTCAGTACATAATAGCAGCTCAGCATTTCATGAGCTTTGTCATGTAGGCATTATTTGAACGTGAGGGGTTAAATTTTAAACGGAACAGAGTAATTTTATCCAACGAGTTGTTTTCACAGCATTGCCATACAAACTAAAGTTTATTGCTGCCATTATTCAAATCACCCTGGGGCCGCCTCGGTGGCTCAGTGGTTATGGTGCTCGGCAGCTGGCCCGAAAAACGCGGCTTCGATCCTGTCCACGTTGGTCGCACTTCGATAGAGGAGAAATTCTAGAGGCCCTTGTGCTGTGCAATGCCAGTGCACGTGAAAGAATACCAGATGCTCGAAAATATCCGGAGCTCTCCACTACGACGTCCCTCATAGCCTGAGTCGCTTTGGGACGTTAAACCTCGTAATACCAAACGAGTGAATCCCCCCACAATAACGACCAAAATAAAGTTATGGTCTGATACATATTTCCTTGTTCTGTTGTGCGAAAAACTTTTTTTGACTGTCGATATTTTGTTCACTGAAGAGAGCTAGGTCGGGCTGGTTGGTGAATGTTGACGCAAACGACTGGACAGCATCAACGGTACGGAAGAGAATACAGACACCATCGCATGTGTATGTGTTCTTCTTTTCTGTCCCGTCTGTTAGCGCATTTCAGTCGTTACCAGCAACATGTATTTTTTCTTTGCCTATATTCATAATAATTCGAAGCTATTCAGTTCGCAGGCAAAAATGCGATACTCGCACACCCTATAAGGTTCTCGCTCTGAAAGAACAAAAGTCACTGGCTTTTTTCCTCCTCTCTTAGTCTGTCCAACAGCCATTTCTCAGGCGCCAATACACGCCGCGAAGGCGGGCCAAGACCATGTGGATTGAGTACTGAGGAGAACAGAACGGCGTCCGAGGCATGTAGTAGTAGTGGTGGTTTTATTGAAATAATGACGAAAAGGAAGGAAAATATTTTTGCTAGCCCCGGCATATGCCATCGATACTGAAGCAACTGAGCTGGGGCAGCGGATAGCAGGATAGCAGGCAGAATGGGGAAATGAAATGAAAGAGGTAGAAAAAACTGTGCTATACTCTGGTGCTTCTTTGTGCGGACGGAAAGAATTTCGAGGCGTGAAGAAAAGAGGCTGAGGGGCGCTGAACGGACAACTTAAACCGCGAAGAGAAGTTCTGGGAACCTGGAAGAGCTGCAAGCCATGAAGAAAAGTCCCCCAAGAGCGCCGCTGTACTCTGACTGCCGTTAACCGGACCCTGCTTCCAACACGTGCTCGAGCGCCCGTGAGCTGGCGCCGATGTATTTGGACGGCGTCTCCAGCAGTGGGCACACGTAGACCGGTTCTGACGTATGTTAAGAACGCCAACTTTGGGCGCGTGCACCCAAAAACGGCCCTTGGAGCACACTTGCAGAATATCGAGCGTCCTCTACAGTTTGCCAGCCAAAAACCCTCGTTTACAGACGGCAATCTCGCATTCTTGTACGAAAAATGAGTTTGGAGAGGTCCCTTTATCTGTATGAGAGAGTAGACGTTGAAAGGATGTGAGGAGCGGGTCGATATAGGTACTCGTCAAGAGAATTCGGTCATTCTAGCTCTTAGAGGTGGCGCGGCGGTAGTACGGTACTGCGGACGAGGCGGTGATGGCGCCGATGCCATAGCGTGAGTCTTTATGGAAGCAAAGCGGCTTCTTTAAAAATCCCACCAAAGGTGTCACAACGTAGAGTCTAGATAAGCAGCAGTAAATGATTCTTGGTCATTAATACGATCCTATGCTTGAGTTTGGCTGCTTTACAGGCTAGAAATAAATCTTTATCGATATTCGCATGAAATCGCTAGTTCGCAAGTGCCGCGCGCGCAAAAACCGCGTCGTTGAAACTTGCGAACTTAGCA
Organism: Amblyomma americanum; assembly: GCF_052857255.1. NCBI lineage: Eukaryota > Metazoa > Arthropoda > Arachnida > Ixodida > Ixodidae > Amblyomma > Amblyomma americanum. The sequence continues at coordinate 373,309,715 of NC_135497.1, read as the reverse complement.
TGGTGGAGTGCGATGAACACTTTGAAGCGTAATTATTTTGCGCGGTCACTTTCTTTTTCTTTCGGCACTTATTCGAAAGCGTAAATAAACTACTTTAATGACCCAGATAGTCTAACGCTGTTTCGTGCCTACACGAGTGCGGCCCTTACCCGCGTAAATGCGGTATGTGTATTTATTGTGTGCTGGCCTTATAAGCATACCATTGAAAAAAAAATCAGCAGTTGGTAACAATGGCCATTCCGCAGCGTAATATTACAGCAGTGATCAAAATCAACTTTTTAATGTTGGACTGCATCAAACAGCCAGAAACATCAAAATCCTTGAGCCTACAATTTCGACGTTGATTGACTGCTTGTTTAGGTAAACAGAAAAGTTTTACAAGTGGACTACATTTTCTCGCGGAGGTATTCTGTTCGGTCTCCCTGAATGTGCGCGTAGCTTTACTGCAGACTAATTTCCGACTATATATAGTCCATCTGCAGCGTACGTTGGTCGCATATATGCGGTAAAAGAAGAGACAACGTAGCTGTTGTTTGAAGCGGCAGCCAGGGGGTCATTCGAGCTTTATAGTACAGTCGAAGTTAGCGCTGAAAATGTGTTTTTGACTGGCGGGGGAAAACGCTGTGATCGAGTGAGCAGACGACGGTTGCCAAGAAGCGTTCACAATTATACAACCACTTTACGCATTATATCCGATAAATATATGTACATTGTGAAGTTCTTACCAATCATGTCGCTCTTTAGCAGTCACGTCGTGGCCAGAAAGCCGTGTTTAATCTAGACCAGTATGGACTGAAGCTCGATGAAAAATGTGTTTGCTGCTAACGCCCACCTTAAAATATTACCATATACACCATACTATAGCTAAGTGTTCAAGCACTGCACTGCTTTCATGCAGCTGTAATAGGCTATGTTGGCAGCATGAACAAAACTCCGAACAGGAATGCGTTGACGACATGGTGTCGTGGTGGTGTTGACGACATGGTGTTAATGAGCAACGAGTATGTTGCTGATTAACAGACGGGTCATTAGGCTGAAACTCGTTACCAACCTGCAGAATGAACTTAATCACTGCTTTTTGAACACATTACATGTTGGCAGAAACAACATGTTTGCTATTTGGACTGTTCGCGAATTGTAGAATAACACAATATGCTCATTTTTAACGCGTATCTTAGGCTCCAAACCACTGCGAGTGCACGCGCCGCGCAGAGTGATCACCGGCTCGCCGCTTCAGGAAGAGCCCGCTTTGCGCCCCCACCGTCGCTGCAACGATCGAAAACATCATTGTAACCTTTCGACAACTTCTTTTTTACAGCTGGTGGCGACCGTCGGGGCTTCATGTTCCCGCAGGATAGGAGGCAGCGCCCCTCACCTTTTCGAAACAGAATACAGTGGAGGACGACTGACTCATCTCTCCTCATTCTAACCCCGTTAGTCAGCAGAGCAGGAAGTGAAAACGCGGTTTGCTAACGTGGGTTGTTGGAAGAAACCTTCTTTTAAGCCAGCAATTCTGCAAGTTGTCCATTCACTTCTGAGAAAATGAATGCTGCTCGTCAAGAGTACCCTGTCAATAGTTCTTTGTGTTTGGTTGGCCTAGGGTGCAGTGACGCGAGGCAAAGATCATGTGAACCAGCTGTCTTTGAAAAGGAGTTGGTTGGTTGGTGTTTCGGGAAAGGAAATGGCGCAGTATCTGTCTCGCATATCGGCGGACACCTGAACCGCGCCCTAAGGGAAGGGGTAAAGGAGGAAGTGAAAGAAGAAAGGAAGAAAGAGGTGCCGTAGTGGAGGGCTCCGGAATAATTTCGACCACCTGGGGATCTTTAACGTGCGCTGACATCGCACAGCACACGGGCGCCTTAGCGTTTTTCCTCCATAAAAAAGAGTCCGCCTTTTCAGTGCACGCGCTCACGCTTCCCCGCTGAGAGGTTTACGAGCATAGTGACATCACGAGTAAAAGAATAGTGACGCCATGCGTACTCAAAGCAATATGAAAATAAATGGCAATAAAGAATGAGATATCTGGCGTTCTGCGGTGGTAACCGTGTCTCGTGATTTTTGTGCTCTACTTTGCGTTTTTTAAATTTTGATATGGTGGCATTGGAGACTCAATGCACCGTGCTCGACGCTTTTCGTCGCCAGAAAATCTCTGGAGAAATGGACAGTTTGTTGCATTCTATTCGTTTCTTGCCACACAAGACGAAAACACGTGGTTTTTGAAGCTTTCACCAATTATGTGGTCGCGGAAATGTCTCGCGCGTTCACAATGGTCGGTTTTATTTCGTACAGTACACAGGCCATAACAACACAGTGCACTCACGTTGCATGACAAGGAACGATGTAAAGGATCTAAAGCCCCACCTCGATGGACACATCCTACGCGTACCGGCGGAGCGCCTACGCGTACGGGCGTACGCTGGATCGTGTCTGCGCATGCGCAAAGCGCGACGCGCGCGCAGGCGCGCGCGCTGCATAGATATCTGTACATGTCAGATATCCGCGCCTGAGCGCGGGCGCCTGCGCGCGCATCCGAAGCGGGGTCCGGTTTACAACATTAGGAAAACCGCGGGGGCTCTCGGGGACTCTTTTCTTCATGGCTTGAAGCCCTTTCAGTTTCCTGGAACTTTCCTTCGCGGTTAAAGTGGTCCTTTCAGCTCCCCCCAAATCCCCTTTCTTCACGCTTGAAATTATTTCAGTCGGCTCGTGGGGGAACGCGCCAGCACTAAAGAGCATGGAGGTAGATGCCTTTTTTCGACGCTCGTCCCGGCACGGGGCTGGGCGCGCAGGCGCTCTGCCGTACGCCTAGGATGTGCCCATCGAGTTGGGGCTTAAGGAAAACATTTCCAACGCGCTGCCTTTTTCAGTGAGTGAGCAGATGAGAGCCACGGCCACTCGGTGATGCGGTTCCATCGAGTGGCCGCATTGGTACCAACCGTTGCCTCCACAAGCTGGTAGAACAGCGGGCTAACGGGGTCGCATTTTTCATTGCAGCACTGAGGCTTCAATTTTGGATTTCGACGTGGCCTCTTTGTATGTCTGAAATTTACTTGACCTGAAATAAAATAATCGAAAATGTTTTACGGCCGCGAGTGAGTTTCGAACCCGAGGCGGCGAGAACGCATACGTTTTGCTGGTTACTGCGTTAAGCGTGGCCCGCATGGAGCGTTTTTCCGGGCGATTCGCCGGCGTCGGCGGCTGCGGAGCGCTTTTTTGCCGCCGTCGACTGCCACACCGCCGCAGCCGAACATTCTGCGTCATAAAATACCAGTCTCTTGCGCTGTAATTTGGATATCGTCGTCTTCATCAGCTGCATTTATGCGCAACGGAACCGAACACTGAAACAGCACTGAAAACCGAAGTGCTAGCACTCCTAGTTGCAACTGGCGTAACCACGCTAACTCGTCCGAAATTGATTTTGGTGGCACTGTCTACCTGTGCCATGCGCTGTGTTTTCAACAAGGCTGGTGGAATTCCTTAGTTTGGCGGAAGGCAGTAAAGAATCTTCTGCAGAAATTCTGATGTCTTTTTTGGGAGATTTTTGTCTGCGTGTGGAGAAACCCTTTGCCAGGACTGACACATTAGTGGTTGTAAGTTTTTTTTTGTGACAACCTGGAGGCAAGAGTGCGTCCATGACCTTTCCGGGCCGTTTTCGCAGAGGCGCCGACTATGGTGCGAAGCACCATGGGGAACAGAAACATAGCGCATCCAAAAAGCAACCATGGACTGCGCTCCACGATTCGAGGAAAAGTAAGAGGAGAAAAAGCAAGAAAGGCAGGCAAAGGCACAGCAGGAGACCCCTCCCCACTGTCCTTTTCTTCCTCCCTCTTACCACCCTGCTACCGGCTGCCTGTGTAGCTCTTGAAAAAGAATTTCTCCGTACCTATGCACCTGCTCAAATCATCCTTGGCCCTTTCCGTTACCGCCTCTCCACGTTCTTCATCCGTTTGATGCTGCGTGTTGTGCGTCTTGTTCCCGTAGCCTTTTTGGGAGGAACAGTGCTGAAAATTGTGCCCTAAGGGTAGGGTGGAATTCAAGCAAGTTTTGGTTAAGACGATTCCCAATTCTTGCATATTTGTTTTGAAATCAGCGACAACAGCAATGACACATCGCTTTGAGCATGCGGCTCGAGGACGGTGTGTGATTCGTTCCGCAGTGTCGCCGTGTACCCACTGATTTCCAATGGGTAGAAGTTTTCTCGAAGCCTGGCGCTTGGTTTCTTTGAGTTGAAGTGCTCAGAAAATGGTCTTCTACCTAACATTGTGTTGAAGAAAACACTTCAACCCATTGCGCTTGGTGCGAGGTTGCCAGTGCGCCATTAAAACTCATCATCAGCAAAAGAAAACATTTCTAGGCAATGGATACCCAAGATTCTTCACTCGATGTATCATCTAAAACTGAAAAGGATGCAACGAAAACAACTCGATATGCTTATGCTAAGGACACGCTGGTGGCAAAAACGCGTATGCAGTTAGTACCTAAAGGGTGTCTGCGAAACCTTGGCCTGTGTTCTCAGAAAGGAAGGGATGCAAACTACACACAAGCCGGACATCATTATCGGAGGCCTCCTGTGCCACTTCAAAGACAGTCATCCCACCCCTAAAAAGGCCTAGAGGCGCCAACTCGAATGGCCCTTCCTGGGCGTACGCGCTCAGCGTCCGCGCTCTTAAGCCCCAACTCGATGGACACATCCTACGCGTACCAGCGGAGCGCCTAAGCGCACGGGCGTACGCTGGATCCTGTCTGCGCATGCGCAAAGCGCGACACGCGCGCAGGCGCGAGCAGGGGCAGATATCTGTCCATGTCAGATATCCGCGCCTGAGCGCGCGCGCTTGCGCGCGCGTCGGAAGCGGGGTCCGGTTTACAACAATAGGAGGACGGCGGGGGCTCTCGGGGACTCTTTTCTTTATGGCTTGAACCTATCCCAGGTTCCTGGAACGTTTCTTCGCGGTTTAAGTTGTTCTTTCATCGCCCCCCAACCGCTTCTCTCCACGGCTTGAAACTCTCTCCGTCCGCTCGACAGGGGAAGGGAGCCAGCACCAGGAACATGGAGATGCCTGGCACATTTAAAAGTCGCTGGATCGTTCCGTGGAAACGGCTCCCTCTTCTGACTCCCGCGGTTTGTGCGCTTAAAAAGCCGCGCTAACTCCCCGGGAGTCACACATCCAAGAAGTAGTAGTTTGCCAACAGCTTCAGAGGCAACAACAACTGACGAGAATACAAAAAGGAAGCTAAAAATGTTGCCGGCCCAGCGATTGCTATCTAATCCCTCAAGCACTGGAACTGCAACCGGTGGAATTAAAAGCAAAGAGAGAGGATAGCGAAAAGTAGATAGGAGAGCGGCAGAAAAAAAAACGAGGGTAGGTTGGAACTTATGCAAAAAAAAAAAATATGTTCGCGCCACTCGTGCGAAAGTGCTTATGGGTATTGTTGCACATATTCGCAACACGGTAAATTCACTGCATATTCAGGGCCGCGAGCATGTAGCGTCCTGTCGCTAATGAATCGCGCTAGCGGCGCATTGCACAAACGGGTTGGGTGGAGCGCCGAGTCACCGTACTGGAGAAAACCAGTAATCTTTTAAACATCGTGTTATCCGACAATAACTTCTGTTCATTTCTTAGCAGATTTAAATTATAATCAAGAACATTTAACTAGAGTTTGACTCTTGATTGCTGCTCTGGGTAACGGCGTAGTTACTGGCTTGCCGAACTGATGGCACACTCTTCAGAATAGTTCCCAGCATGCCACTCTATGAAGTCTTCGTTAGCGGTTCATCCTTCACGTACATCTTTGACAGAATTGCCGAAACTAGCATCGATTACAGCAATGGTAAACCCCTTCTCGACGGCGAACGATCGAATCGTGAGAAGCACTTTACCAATCTAGACAAAAATGTGAACTACCACACTACTAATTGTTACATTGGACAAATAACCTACTGGCATAAAACGCAGCATCAGGTTTGCCGCCTCTTATGTGCAACACATGCAACATTCACTTCAACGCATCCTTGCTGCACTTGCACCACATCGACAAAAGATTGGAAGAGCTTTCTGCTATTGAGGCTAATAACATGAGTGTTGAAATTTAGACATTAAGACACGATTTTACAATTTTGAATGCACAGTGCAAGAACCATATACAGGTATCGGTGAGTGAGCTCTAAGTATGAGCGTCCGGGAATTACAAATTTCACTGCTTGAACGAAAGTACCTAGAAGCTTCATTGCTTTGCACTGTTATTGCGTACGCAATTCCACTATCACCTATGCCGGTGTGGTCACTGTACGCGCTTAATGAAAAATGTACCTGTCAAGTAAAAGAGTCTTCTTATAATTTCCTCTATATACCTCATAGAAGGCACACGCTTTCTTGTAGCATTTTATGTAGCAGCCCATGGCCATAGCCTCCCTCCGATGGGGGCACTTTTGATAAAACTGCGCATTCGTACGGCAGGCTCAACCTCCCAAAGCAACCTACCAAAGCAGGGACACTGTAGCAGGGCACGGCCGGAATCGAGCCGCCTCCGCTACTCGAGCCCGGCCGCGAGCAGGGACGTGTGCCTTTCCAAAGCACCGAGAGAGGGCGCCACACGTTTCATGAAAAAGCTGATGATGCATGATCAATAGTGAAATAGCGCAGGAAGACGTTTACGCCATTGAAATGTAAAATACCTTATACTTCCTTAAAGGTAGGACGTTACCCTACGTGAACCTGCTAGAGCTTGTCGATATATTTTAAAATAGGGCTGTAGTGGGCGATAAATTGAAGTCAAGTGGGGTATTTTTCAGGACCTCGCCATAGTCTCCATGCTGTCATAGATCATTGCTCATGGCAAACGCAATATGTAAGCTACATCGATGAAACTCGACTAAACGAAACTTTAAGATGCATTTAACATCTAGGCGAGAGAACAAATTTCTAACTGTTATGCGCGACGAAATATTAATTTTTATTTTTCGTCGCCATTGAGTTACGCGCCGCCGCGCCGCCGGCCGTCGCGAGATGGCGCGACCGGTGTTTCGAGGCGCATGGTCCAGAATCCTGGGGATGGAAGGCTATGCAGCATGCAGAAAGCATCAGGGCTGCCTCGGTTGCCAGTACGTTTTCAGAGCCCAGCACGAGACATTCACAGCGCATTGTTGGTACAGCTAGCTAAATGGCAGTTCAATTAGGTTCAAAAGTGAAGTGTCTCGTGCCTTTCTGTTTTGAGAGAGATGTTGCATGTATGTATTCACCTCATGATCACTTTAAAAAAAACTTACAAGGATTAGCATGGCTTTTTTGTGTGTGACAGGTAGTGGCGGCTGGCACTGCAGCATGCAGGAAGCATTAGGGCTGCCTCGGTTGCCAGTACGCTTTCACAGCCCAGCACGAGACATTCACAGCGCATTGTTGGTACAGCTAGCTAAATGGCAGTTCAATTAGGTTCAAAATTGAAGTGTCTCGTGCCTTTCTGTTTTGAGAGAGATGTTGCATGTATGTATTCACCTCATGATCACTTTAAAAAAATTACAACAAGGATTAGCATGGCTTTTTTGTGTGTGACAGGTAGTGGCGGCTGGCACTGCAGCATGCAGGAAGCATTAGGGCTGCCTCGGTTGCCAGTACGTTTTCACAGCCTAGCACGAGACATTCACAGCGCATTGTTGGTACAGCTAGCTAAATGGCAGTTCAATTAGGTTAAAAAAGTGAAGTGTCTCGTGCCTTTATGTTTTAATAAGAAACATTACGTATATGTATTTACCGCATGGTATTTTTGATGCATGCTTTACAATAACAACACTGTTACATTTCCTGTACACAGAGGGTGACACATAATACATTGACGCTTTAGGCAAAATAACATCTCAGTGCCTTGCTGTGAAATAGAGGTTCCTAGATCAAGAGTGCATGTTGCTGGGCGAGTCGGTCGTACATTGTAGAATAAGGTACTGCGCAAAATAATACAAGCATGGACGAGAAGGGCACAAGGACGGGCCTGTCCTTGTGCCCTTCTCGTCCGTGTTTGTGTTATTTTGCGCAGTGCCTTATTCTACAAGGTTCCTAGATCGCCATTCTAAGGGCCGTAGCAGCTAGTGTGTCATTTACCACAACAGGTGATCTCAAAAACAGAATTTATTTGCCTTTCTGTTCAAATTGAAAATATGCCTGCACAATTTGCATCCAAACATAAAGACAAATAAATTCTGTTTGTGAGACCAGCTTTTGTGGTAAATCATTTACCACAGAGGGTGGTCTCACAAATAATTTATTTGTCTTTCTGTTTGGGTGCAAAATATGCCTGCATAATGTCTAGAAAACTTTTCTGCATCGCGTTGGATTCTTTTTGTAGTTGTACAAGCTCCTTTCTTAGTTCAAGGCTGTCACAGGCAGCTTTGGCCGCACGCTCTTCGGCTTGCTGATGTAGCGTCATTAGGTGGCTCAGTGCTGAATTGTAAGGGCGCTTCCTGCTGCTTCTTGGGCAGTTGCAAGTGTTGGCCACCGATGACGCTTCATCTGCATTAGACGCTTGGCCCTCCTGTGCAGCATCACTTGCAGTTGGAGAGTTCATGTCGCTTGCATAAGTGGCAACGATTTCAGCTTCCTCTGGTGGGAAGTCTACTACTGGCAGCTGTGCAGGACAAAAAAAAGGCATGTAATTTTACAAGACCAACTTAGCCTGGCTTGCCATTTTGCAGGCCGCGATGTGTTACACACAACAAACCCCAAAAGAAGAAAAAGATAAGGGTTTGAAGGCACAGTAGTGTTTAAACTTTCAGCGTAGTGCTCTAACGACATTACAAGAGATCTGATAAGCATGCAGGCTTATCATGCACAAAAAGCTAGCTTGCACCAGTAACTGCGCCGTGAACAGTTCTAGTGTCGTGGTGAAAACAGCCGATTGCATCCACACTTTCCTCAACAAGGCTTCTGTCATTGATTGGCAGTGATCCGAGGAAAGAATGAAGCTGCCAGTAGAAAGGCCATTCAATGCCTTTAGAGCCTGTTTTGGTGCCACAACGCCTCAGTTTCCTGCAAAGAAAATTTTGTTGAATGCATGAAATTCTGCACCATAAAAATATGAATATGTGCAGTGTTGCTCTCTTTATGGTAGGCACAAACAAAAAATGGCCAGGCTTAGCTTGGTTAAGCCAAGAATGCGTTGCATATCTCGATGGAGTTCCGTGCTGCTTCGTTGACTCGATAGGCTATTGACTCGATCGCCATTGAAACTGCCCGTGTAGCAGCGCTCGATCGCCTTTGAGTCGATAGACTATCGGTTCGAGGGCCCTCGAAATGCCCGTGTGACAGGGGTATAATACCCCTGTCACACGGGCACTTGTAAGGCCTTAGAAATTAAGGTTCTTTGCCCCAAAGGCGCGTGACGCGCATCTACACGCCAAAGCGTCGAGACCTTTGCGATAAAGTTCCGTAGCAATAAAGGCGGCCGTCAGCGGCCTTAAAGTTGCTTAAAGGAGCAACCCAGACGGCAGCGCCAGCTAGCGAGCTCAAAGAATAAAAAATTGACGCAATTTTTAGTTTTGAAACCGTAAAAAATATCTAATTTATCTTATTCAATGGTTAATTTTGCGTTACAGTGCACTTAACCATAGAGGAGGCTATTACTAAAGACATCCACACTGCTAAGAAAGGACTTGAACGCTTTTCAGCAGCCGCATCGACACACACGTGCTTGCGCATCTCGCTTTGCTGTTTTTTCTTCGTTTGCTCTTTGTTGAGTGCGTGTTTTGAGTTTGCTTGTGTGCACAAAGACACAAGCAACAAAGCACGCTTCTCGAACACAACGAGGAGCCGAACGGAAAAGTGCGCCTACCGTGGTCGGACCGAGAACGATGAAAAAAAAAAAGAAACTTTGTTTCAAAATATCCGTTTCTCACCGTCAGAACGCTCGTTTATTATCGTGATAGCTACTTTTTCCAACATAAACGAATGCACTCTTAGCTGAAGTGCTACCGTCTGCTTTAATTTCATAATGTTACTAGCGCCGCTTCACACACAGCGGTGATTTTTGGCATTCACGGAGGCCGCGTTCTAGCTCCTTTGGATTTGCCGTGCTGCAGCGTCGCTGCTCCTTTTCGGTTTTCCTCCTTTAGTGCAATAGACAAGTTTACGGCAAAGGCCGAGAAGAAGTCCCGTGTGACAGAGGTATAAGACTGTCCCGGCGAAGGAGCGCAGCTCTTTTATACATATGCCGTGACGTAAATCATAGCGCAGCGCCCCTAGCGGGAGGAGTGGGCATCAGGTGGTGGCTGCGGCCGCGCGCGACCGCGCGAGTTGAGACCCAGCTTTTCCTCCGGCTGTCGTGACGTCACGTCACGTGGTTGCGCTAAAGGTCAATGGTGGCTACCCGGCCGCGCCCAAGGGCTGAACTGAGTGATTGCAATATGCAACGCCTAAAATAAAAAAAAATCAGGCTACCAGTTGCACTCGAAAGCAGTGGGGCACACACCTGCCACTTAAGGAAGAAAATGGCACAATTTTTAAATGGACTCTATGATACTTGATATACACACAGTTTTCGCCTGGAATACTGGTGTAGAAACTTGTACGCGAGGCGCACCCGCGGCTTTTAACAGTGAGCTAAGTGTAGGCTGTCGATAAAGCAATGATTCAGACGCAGAGTGAATGCTAACATATGATCGCGCAAGGACAAGAACAATGTCAGCTCATGAAAACACATTCCAGAAACGCTGCGTATCTTCTGTCGTTTACAACACGGCGCGGTGTCGCGACTGCGGACGGCCTAACTGCACCAGTGCTAACAGCGCGGCGTGCCTCTCTTGCGCGCCAGTGCTGTAACATAACACAAACTTCCGCCAGAATTCATCATTTCATTACTAGGAATGAAGAGTTCCACTCACCGGCAGTGCTTGTTGAGATTTTCAATTTTTTGCCTAACTTGCTTTGCGGTGTACGGGCCTTCCCCCGCCGGCAGGCCCAAGTTCAGCGCTTCGACCACCGCGCGATATACGCGCGCGTTACGTGTGTTTGAGCGCAGAGCAGTCAGGTTATCCTGCCAGAGGCGTATCAACGCCTCCGTCGTCACTACACTCCAGATAACGCGCTTCTGGGAGGCTGTTTCGCTGGGAACAGAGCTGCCGTCGTCGGACATGGAGGCGGCCATTTTGCCAGTTACTGGGCTTGACTGAGGTGGCCAACCTCAGTTTGAGGTAACCATGGTTAGCAGAATAACTGTGGTTAGGTTTATTGTGTGAATGTTCGTAACTGCGGTTAGCCTTAACTGCAGAGAAAATGAATGCTGCACGTGAGGAGTACCCTGTCGATAGTTATTTGTGTTTGGTTGTCTTAGGGTGCAGTGACGGGAGGCAGAAAAAATCATGTGAACCAGCTGTCTTTGAAAAAGCGTTGTCCGCATTCTCAGTGTACGCGCTCATGTTTCCCCGCTGAGAGGTATAAGAGCACAGTGACATCACGAGTAAAAGAATAGTGACGCCATGCGTACTCAAAGCAATATGAAAATAAATGGCAATAAAGAACAAGATATCTGGCGTTCTGCAGTGGTAACCGTGTCTCGTGGTTTTTGTGTTCTACTTTGCGTTTTTTTTTTGTTTTTGATATAGTGCGTTGGAGACTCGATGCACCGTGCTCGGTGCTTTTCGTCGCCAGATGATCTCTGGAGAAATGGACAGTTTGCCCCATTGGACTCGTTTCTTGCCACACAAAACACGTGGTTTTTGAAGCTTTCACCAATTACGTGGCCTCGCCCGTTCACAATGGTCGGTTTTATTTCGTACTGTACACAGGCCATAGCGACACAGTGCACTCACGTTGCATGACAAGGAACGAAGTAAAGGCTCTAAAGAAAAGCCTGCCAGCGTGCTGTCTTTTTCAGTAAGTGAGCAGATGAGAACCACGGCCACTCGATGATGCAGTTCCATCGAGCGGCAGTATTGCTACCAACCGCTGCCTTTACAAGCTGGTAGAACAGCGGGCTAACGGGGTCGCATTTTTTATTGTGGCACCGAGGCTTCAATTTTTGATTTCGACGTAGTCTGTCTGTATGTCTGAAATTTACTTGACCTGAAATAAAATAATCGAAAATGTTTTACGGCTGCGAGTGAGTTTCGAACCCGGGGCGGCGAGAACACATACGTTTTGCTGGTTACTGCATTAGAGAACTGTGTAGGCTTAACGCCTCAGGAGCGAAGGAAACGAGACCACTGCTACGAGCCGACACCAGAACAGAACTGCCAGGCGTGGCTGCACGAGCCACGACCAGGTGCCGTCTTTATTCTCTTCGCAGGGTGGCGCGCGCTAGCCGGGTTGTCGGCGCCGCCCAAGAGAGGGTGCTACAACTGCAACACCGCCGCAGCCGAACATTCTGCGTCATAAAATACCAGTCTCTTGCGCTGTGTTTTGGATATCGTCGTCTTCATCAAATGCATCTGTGCGCAACGAAACCGAACACCGAAACAGCACTGAAAACCGAAGTGCTTGCGCTCCTAGTTGCATTTGGCGTAACCACGCTAATTTTCCCGAAATGTGTTTTGGTGGCACTGTTTTCCTGTGCCATGCGCTGTGCTTTTAACAAAGCTGGTGGAATTCCTTGGGTTGGTGGAAGGCATTAAAGAACGTAACTGATCTTCTGCAGAAACTCTGATGTCCTTTTTGGGAGATTTTTGTCCGCGTGTGGACAGACACTTTGCCAGAACTGAGACATTAGCGGTTTTAAGTTTTGTTTTGTTTTTATGACAGCCTGGAGGCAAGAGTGCCTCCATGACCTTTCCGGGCCGTTTTCGCAGAGGCGCCGACTTCGTCGTGCTTCGCACCGTAGGGAGCAGAAACATAGCGCATTCAAAAAGCAACCATGGACTGCGCTCCAGGATTCGAGGAAAAGTAAAAGTAGAAAAAAAAGAAAGGCAGGCAAAGGCACAGCAGGAGAGCCCTCCCCACTGTACTTTTCTTCCTTCCCCTTACCACCCTGCAACCAACTGCCCGTGTAGCTCTTGGAAAAGAATTTTTCCCTATCTATGCACCTGCTCACAACATCCTTGGCCCTTCACGTTACCGCCTCTCCCCCTTCATCCGTTTGATGCTGCGAGCAGAGCGTCTTGTTCTGGTAGCCTTTGTGGGAGGAACACTGCCAAAAATTATTCCCGAAGGGTAGGGTGAAATTCAAGCAAGTTTTGGTAAAGACGATTCCCAATCCTTGCTTATTTGTTTTAATATCACCGACAACAGCAATGGCATACCGCTTTAAGCATGCGGCTCGAGGACGGTGTGTGATTCGTTCCCCAGTGCCGCCGTGTACCCACATCGTCTCCAATGGGCACAAGTTTTCTCGAACCATGGCGCTTGGTTTCTTTGAGTTGAAGTAGTAGTAAGTGTTTAATAAAAATAATAACAAAAAGGAAGGTAAAAGATCCCTTTGCACTTGGTGCGAGGTTGCCATTGCACTATTAAAACTCATCATCAGCAAAAAAAAAATTCTAAGCAATGGATACCCAAGATTCTTCACTCGATGCATCATCCAAATATGAAAAGGATGCAACGAAGACAACTGTATATACTTATGATAAGGACACGCCGGTGGCAAAAACGCATATGTTGTTCGTACGTAAAAGGTGTCAGCGAAACCTTGGCCAGTATTCAGAGAACGGAAGGGATGCAAACTACACACAAGCCGGTCACCATTATCGGACGCCTCCTCTACTCTTTCAAAGACAGTCCTCCCAAAGAAAAGGCCTAAAGCGCCAACTCAAAGGGCCCTTCGCTCAGCATCGGCGCTCTTGGCGTACGCCAAAACCGGTCTGCAGGAGACGCCTGCAAGCCTCGGTGAGGCGCCGATATCTGTCCGTTATCGGCGTCAGCGCACAGGCGCTCGTGTATGCGTCGGAAGAGGGGTCTGGTTTATAACAATGGGAGGATCGCTGGGCTCTCGGTGACTCTTTTTCATGGCGTGAAGCTCTTTCAGGTTCCCCGAAGTTTTCTTCGCGGTTTAAGTTGTCCTTTCATTGCCCCCAACCCCTTCTCTCCAGGCTTGAAATTCTCTCCGTCGGCTTGAGAGGGGAAGCGAGCCAGCACCAGGAACATGGAGATGCATGCCCTTTTCGACTCCCGTTCCGGCGTACTCCAAGAGCGCCGCCGTTGGGCGCATACGCCCAGGAAGGGCCCTTGGAGTTGGCACTTAAGGCGTGGTATGCAGTATGCTTAGAGTGCTTGGTGTCGTAGGCTGTGGAAACCAATCATGGCACATTTAAAAGTCGTCAGAGAGTGTTAATCGTTCCCTGGAAACGGCTCCCTCTTCATACTCCCGCGGTTTGTGGTCTTAAGAAGCCGCTGCAACTCCCCCGGAGCCACACCTCGAAGAGGTAGTAGTTTGCCAATCGCTTCCGAGGCAACAACAATAAGTGACGAAAATACAAAAAGGAAGCTAAAAATGTGGGCGGCCCGGCGATTGCTATCTAATCTCTCAAGTACCGGAACTGCAACCGGCGAAATTAAAAGCAAAGAGAGAGGATAGCGAGAAGTACATAGGATAGCGACAGAAAGAAAAACGGGGGTAGGATTGCACACCATATGGAAAAAAAAATATGTTCGTGCCACTCGTGCGACAGTGCTTATAGGTACTGTTGCACATATTCGCAACACAGTAAATTGACGGCATATTCAGGGCCGCGCGCACGTAGCGTCCTGTCGCTAATGAATCGCGCGAGCGGCACGTATTGCACAAGCGGGGCTGGGTGGAGCGCCCAGCCGCCGCGCTGGAGAAAGCCAGTAAGTAGGCTTTGAAACGTCGTGTTATCCGACAATAACTTCTGTTCATTTTTCAGAAAATTTAAATCATAATCAAAAACATTTAACTACGGTCTGACTCTTCATTGCTGCTCTGGGTAACGGCGTAGTTACTGGCTTGCCGAACAGATGGCACACTCTTCAGAATAGTTCCCAGCATGCCATTCTATGAAGTCTTCGTTAGCGCTTCATAGTTTACGTACGCCGTTGACATAATTGCCGAAACTAGCATCGATTACAGCAATGGTAAACCCCTTATCGACAGCGAAGGATCGAATCGTGAGAGGCACTTTACCAACCTAGAAAAAAATGCTGTGAACTACCCCGCTACTAATCGTTACATTAGACAAATCACCTACTGCGATAAAACGCAGCATCAGGTTTTCCGCCTATTATGTGCAGCACTTACAACATTCACTGCAACGCATCCGCGCTGCACTTGCACCACATCGACAAAGGTTTCGAAGAGCTGTGCGATTGAGGCTAATATATACATGATTGTTGAAATGTAGTCATTAATACAAGATTTTAATATTTTTAATGCACAGTGCAAGAGCAATATATAAGTATCGGTGAGTGAGCTCTAAATATGAGCGTCCGGGAATTACGAATTTCACTGCTTGAACGAAAGCACCTTGAACCTTCATTGCTTTGCATTGTTAATGCGCACGCAATTCCACTATCACCTATGCCCGTGTGGTCACTGTACGCGCTTAATAAAAAAATGTGCCTGTCAAGCAAAAGTCTTCTTATAATTTCCTCTATATACCTCATAGAAGGCACGCGCTTTCTTGTAGCATTTTATGCAGCATCCCATGATCGTAGCCTCACTCCGATGGGGGCACTTTTGATAAAACTGCGCATTCGTACCGAACGGCTCAAACTCCCAAAGCAACCTAGCAAAGCAGAGACACTCTAGCAGGGACGTGCGCCTTGCCAACACACCGAGAGTGGGCGCCACACGTTTCTTGCCGATGCTGTGGATGCATGATCAATAGAAAAACAGCGCAGGAAAACTTTTGCTCAATTGAAATGTAAACTACATTATATTTCGTTAAAGGTAGGACATTGCCCTACCTGAAGCTCGGAGAGCTTGTCGATATATTTTAAATTAGGGCTGTGGTGAGCGATACAGTGAAGTCAAGTGGGGTATTTATCAGAACCTTGTCATAGGCTCCATGCTGTCATAGATCATTGCGCATGGTAAACGCATATGAAAGCTACATCGATGAAACTCGACTAAAAGAAACTTTAAGAAGCATTTAACATCTAGGCGAGAGAGCTAATCTCTAACCTTTATGCGCTACGAGGTATTAATTTTATTTCTCGTCGCCATTGAGTTACGCGCCGCCGCGCAGCCGGCTGTCGCGAGATGGCGCGACCGGTTTTTGGTTTGGTTTATGGGGGATTTAACGTCCCAGAGCGACTCAGGGTATGAGGGACGCCGTAGTGAAGGGCTCCGGAAATTTCGACCACCTGGGGTTCTTTTACGTGCACTGACATCGCACAGCACACGGGCCTCTAGAATTTCGCCTCCGCGTCTTTCGGGCTGGCAGCCGAGCGCCATAGCCACCCAGCCACCGCGGCGGTTGCGACCGGTTTTTCGAGGCGCATAGGCCAGAATCCTTGGGATGGGCGGCTCTCCGTTACAATAGAGCTGCGCGCCTCTTCTCCCTGCACGTAAAGTTTTAGCGTGAGATCAACCCATTGCATCGAGAGCTCTCTGAGGTGGGACAGACTTGATGCACAGGTGCAAATTACTCATTAGTAGCCGCCCGAGTGCGGTTTTACAGCTACAGAATAAAGCTACGCAGCTTTCTCAAAATTTTCTCACCCGAAAACTTCGCTCTGCTCGGAGGCCCGAACCCGGGACCTGTCCGGGGCAGCCGCTCTGTCAGCTAAGCTAATCAATAGCACACGCCGTGGCGAAACCGAGTTGGCCGTCAGCTCGGAGTTTTTCTCGAAATGTGAACATTACGACAGTGTGGGCTGTGTAGCCTTCCTCTGTAGCCGTGTTGATGCGCTCATGTCTATACTGTGTTGGGTTTAGTGGCGCAGAAGCATCTGGGGCTATCATGCGCCAAGCTCACAAGTCGATACCAATGAGTAATTATTCCCTTCATTGCATGAGAATCAATTCTGCGTTTTTTGTGTTCCCTTCACGGTCTTGCTTGTGCGCGCGCTGTTGGTTTGTGCATGCAAGCATCAAGCTGTAATCGATGAGTCAAGAAAACCAAAAAGCAAAAATTCAGAAAGGCTTTAGTGCGAATGAATGCCGCCAGCATACGGAAGTTGCATCTTGCGGAGGACTTCACGACACTCGATGACAGTTGACCACGGCGAGCGTCACCACAGGGATACTATGCGCCACACCTATGCATGCATACACGCAGCGACGTTCTCAACAGCAGGTGGCGTTCTGTGCACCGATGCACTTGGCACATCCGGCGTCAGTGTGTCACGCAAAGCGTACACGTGTTCACTTACTGCTGGCAACGTTTCAACTGTCGCGGTTTTTTACACGCCCGGTTCTTCCACTACGATAGAACTCAGCCCTTATAGCATTCAGTCTCCTCTCGAAAGCTGTGTTATCGTTTTTTCTTTTTTCCCCTTTCGTCTATCGCATAAAGTCTAGCTGACTGAGAAAGGGCACACTCAGCCCCGCAACGAACCCGGAAATTACTTGGCGAACTTGGTAAACTGCGTACGCGCAGTAGCAGCCTCTGCCTACTTTCACCTGCAAAATATGACGTTCGTGGCGGGGCAGGCGACCCGTGCGCCTGGTGCAGTGCTGGCAGTTCGACTAACGCCCATGTCGCCCGACAGAGGGTCGCAGATAAATGAGCCGCGTTCCGGACGCCGTTTTCTCGCGATACTTAAGTCGCGCAGCTATGGGTGCGGGTTCCGATGCAGAGAGTCTGTTCGCGGCGGCTGTGGCTATGGCGGGTGGGTTCTTCTATAGCACTGCCCGTCTCGCGATGCGTATTTGCAGCGCGGGGATTGCACTGTGCGGATTAATCCTGGCCTCCCGGGGCTTTTCTCTCATGCTTTGTTCCATTTCGCCTCAGCCCAAGTGCGCCGGGCGCGGTTCGAGGAAATCAAGTCCGGTGACGAGCGCAGGAACGCCCACACCCGCCGTGGCGGAGGCCGGAAGGTACATGCCCAGCAGCTTAACCGCAGCCCTCGAGATGCTTACTCCGCAAACCAGAGCGCGGACGCTGAGAAACACGAGTGGTTCCGTGCCCGGAGGAGGGCCCGTTTTTTCTATCAGCTGTGTTCACGAGAGCATCTATGTGCGCCTCACATAAGCGTCTCTGCGGGTGTACATGCGAGATTGTATAGTATGTTGCATGGATTCGTAGAGCTCGTTACGCCCGGCCTCCATACCCGCACTGCAGTTCTGTCCAGTCGTTCTCGCGCCGGCTCTGAGTGGAATGCCGATAAGCATTTCTTTGTCATGGTTCGTAATTACTTATTCGTGAGTAATTTTTTTTCTAGCATAGCAGAAAACCACAAGCGTCCCTAGGAGGGCTGTGCGTTTATATTGATTGTTATGGTGCAATATTACGATATCCTAAAGAAATTGCGTTCATAAACACCGTCTTGTTGAAAAAAAGCGCTTATCTAAGATTTCTGGGTGTTGTGATGACCCCCATAATGCGCAGGTCCACACGGGACGGAGAGGCAAAGAGACACCGTATGGCTCAGTTTAAACAAAACAGGTATATTCAATAATTACACATGATTAAGATTATACATCAGAGGCTGGGGCGTCCGAGCTTACGTGCCGACGACTTCATGGGGGCGATGGAGTGGCTCCGGAGTTGGGCTCGAGCGGTTGCTGGCAGAAGCTGCACGCCGTCGGGCTTCGGCGCTGAAGGCCCTCTTCGCGAACGATGTCGTCCTGAGCGTCCGTGCAGTAGAATTTCAATAGTCGTCCGTTTCTTCGAGGATGGTTCACAAACCCTTCCTCTAGTGTCGTTCGGCTTGGAAGATGAACAGGAGGCGAGCTTGTAGATGATGACAGCAGAGCATAATTTTACAACAGAACAAACTTTGCACTACTTTACTCATCGACCGGGCAGGTTAGTGCCTAAGTAGCATCACATTACATGCTAAGCAGGGAGCCCCAGCTCAGACTGGACTGCATCCGTTTACATGCGCTTTTAAGCACTTGATTAACAAAGGACTAAGGGCGGTCATTTTCAGTGGCCCGCCCAAAGCATCAATTCTCCAATCCAAAATAACATGCGAGATGGGGACCACCCCTTGGGTGGGGCTTAGCCTCGAACCCAGAGTCTGTTAACAATACAAACTAAATAAACAACAAAAACGCCACCACTCTCTCTCAAGTGAGAGTATACACAGGCTCTCTCTTCGGAGCTAATTCACTAGCGCCTGTCTTTCCACATTCTTGGCGAGTACTGCCTGTCCGCCATGACAGGTGTCCGTCGCGGCCCTTCTGGGAAGCTGTGGGTGCCTTCCCGGCGATAGCCCACGACAAAGGGGGGGGGAGGGAAAGAATGTCGTCTTCGCGGTATCGCATAGCGTCGGCTGTGGTACGGGCGCTCTGGCCCGCTGACAGCTCCCTTGTCCTGGAATGTGCCCGGAAATTGGGGAGGACAAAGCCTGTTTCCCCGGGGCGGCGGCGGGTCCGGTTGTTCTGGTCGTCACTCAAAGAGCATGGCTGGGTAATTGATGATGCCGCTGTCACGGGTCTCCGTCCACGCCGCGCCGTCGAACGTGGATCCTCGTAGCATACACGGAATGTCACACTCGCTCACCCTCCAGAAGAATGTTCTCCGAACATTTGAGTCCACGCAGCTCCCCTTGTCTTTCTGAATCGCCTCGCACAGTGCGTCCGACAAAACACTTTTCGCTGCACTCAACACCACTGCACAACACCATATGCCTCCGCTGTCAATACTGGCGTCTCCAGGGGCAGCACTGATCTTCTTTTACAGATAAACATGAAACTCAGCACCCAAGCCTCTCCTTTCTAGTCCAAACTGGACGAAATAAATTTACCACAGTTACAAAGGAGCTCCCACTTCTAGCACGATCACGGCACAGACAAAAATATAGATAACGAAAGGAAGTAGGGCAGGTTCTGCATGCGCTCCGCATGCTCTCCTGTGAAGGTGTTACTTAATGACAGAAAGGTTTAACTACCAACTCCGATAACTTAACACATAAGCACATAGCAATGTTATGAGCTGTGGCATTACACAATTCTAACCAGTTCAAAACTCCGCTCTGTTTACGCCATTAGTCCGACTTAGCTTTCCGATTTCGCAGCGGATATCGGTCTTCATGAGTCATACTAAGTAAGTCTGTACCCCTTTGTCTGCTTTGGGACTCGCGAGGGCTCGTGGCAGGAGCCTCTCCTGGCGTTATCTGCGCGGCAACCTCGCGCGCTTCTTCTTCTAGCAATGCATGAAGTAAATCCGGTGGCATTCCGGCCGTCACCTCGGGCGCCTGCCGAACCAATGCAGGAGAGGGCGTTTCTTGCGAACTATCTGCGCGCTCCGCTTCACTTCTGTCCCCATCAAAATCCGCGCTTTCCCTTTCCTCATTTCGTGAATACTGAACCGGTGCCGACTTGAGGCGATTTGCGTGTATCCTTATCAAGCGCCGGTTCACGTCTCGGACTCTGAAGTTTACCGGAGAAAGCTTCTCGACAACCTCGCACGGTCCTCTCCACTTCGTCTGGAACTTACGAGCTAGCTCAATCTGCCTTTGGCAGTTTTCAATGTACACGCTGTCCCCCACATCAAACGGCGCGTCTCTAGCACTGCGATCGTGCACCTCCTTCCTGCGCTTCGCCGCTTTCTTTAAGGACTCCTTTGCGATGTCCCTCGCCACTTGCAAGCGCGATTCTAGCTCAACCTTATAGTCGTCCAGTGAAGCGTATGGGACACGACGGGGGCCCTCTGGCACTTCACTAGGCTGGTCCGGGTCTCGGCCGTAGAGAAGAAAGAATGGCGATTCGCCCGTGCTCTCGTGTGCTGCGGAATTGTAGGCAAACATTGCATACGGGAGCCACAAATCCCAGTCCCGCTGGTCGCGCGAAACAAAATGCGACAGGAACCCGGCCACGGTTTGGTTCAGTCGCTCCACCGCGCCGTTGCAAGCCGGATGGTACGGTGTTGTCTGCTTCTTAGCGATCTTAAGCAGCTCGCAAACTCTCCTCATTAGCTGCGACACGAAGTTCGTTCCCCGATCTGTCAAGAGTTGCCTCGGGGGTCCATGTCGGAGCACGATCTGTTCGACAAATGCTCTTGCAACCGTGTCTGCCTTCTGATCTGGGAGTGCTACCGCTTCCGCGTATTTTGAAAGGTGATCGACAAATACTAAAATGTACTTGTTTCCGGAAGTGGTCGTGGGCAATGGGCCCATTATGTCCATACCTGTCCGCTCGAAGGGAGCCGAAACCTCAGGGAACGGCTGAATTGGAGCTGGTCTTCGTCCCTTGGGTGTTTTTCTTTCGAGACAGGAATGACACTTCGCACAGTAGTCTCTAACATCCCGTCGCATGCCACTCCAAAAGTACAAACGCTCCACACGCCTGCGTGTCTTCGCTACGCCAAAATGACCGGCGCATGGCGCATCGTGAAACGCGCGAAGAACCCTTTCTGTCCACGACCGAGGTATGACGACTCTCTCCCAAGCGGTTTTCTCTGGTCTCCCTTTCCTGGTTGGCCTCGTGCGCCGACACAGGGTGCCGTCTTTGCCAATGAAATAGCCTAGCTGTTCGGGGTGAGACGGTGCGCCCTCTAAGCTTTCGATTATTCGCTTCAGGTCAGGATCTTTGCACTGCTCTGTGCGTAATTCGGCGGGGTCGACTACGGGGACAAACTCATCTATAGCTGCCACGGCAGCTGTGCGGCTGAGTGCATCAGCATTCAGATGTGTCTTTCCTGACTTGTGCTCAACTTCAAAGCAGTATTCCTGCAGGTGTAGATTCCATCTAGCGAGTCGCGAGCTAGGGTCCCTGACACTCATCACCCATTTCAGGGGATGGCAGTCTGTGACTAGCTTGAATTTGCGGCCGTAAAGGTAGCATCTGAAGTGCTTTACTGCCCAGACAACGGCGAGGCACTCCCTTTCCGTAGCTCCGTACTTTTGCTCGGTGGGGCTCAGCTGTCGGCTAGCAAAAGCAACGGGATGTTCTTTGCCCTCGATAACCTGAGATAGCACGGCACCCACTGCGAATTTTGACGCATCTGTGGCCATAACGAAGGGCAAATTAAAATCCGGGTGGCGCAACAGCGGTGCACTCATTAGCTTCCTTTTCAGGGCCCCAAAAGCATTCTCCGCGTTTTCGTCCCAGCGAAAGGCGACATTTTTGGCTGTTAAGGCGGTGAGCGGCTTAGCGAGCTTGGCGAACTCCTCTATGTGCCTTCGGTAGTAACCGATCAGGCCGAGAAACTGCCGGACCTGGCGGACGCTAGTCGGGGATGGAAAATCCGAGACACACCTTAGTTTCTCAGGGTCCGGTCGCACGCCGTCAGCTGAAACAACGTGCCCGAGGTATTTCACCTCGTTTTTGAGGAATTGGCACTTAGAGGGCTTCAGCTTGAGACCCGCTGCTCTTAGTCGCACCAAAACCTGCTCAATATCGCGCAAATGGTTATCAAAACTGTCACTGTATATGATAATGTCATCCATATACACGAAGCACAGCCTCCCCAGAAGACCTGCCAGGATAACATCAGCGGTTCTCTGCCAGACAGCAGGGCTGTTGGCCAGACCCATCGGCATTCTTTTCCATTCATAGTGCCCTGAGGGCGTGTTGAATGCCGTTTTCTCGGCATCTGCCGGATCCATTGCTATCTGCCAGAATCCCGCCGCCATGTCCACTACCGTGAAGTACCTGGCAGAGCCCAGCTGAGAAAGCGTCTCCTGTATATTGGGGATGGGGTATGGATCGATGCGAGTTACGGCATTTAGTTTGCGGTAGTCCACTACCAATCGATACGAGCCGTCTGGCTTTTCCACCAATAGTGCTGGTGCTCCCCAGGGTGACTTTGAGTGTTCGACAATGCCGCGATCAATCAGGTCCTGCACCTGCCACTCCATCTCCTCACGTTGGGAGTAAGAAATCCTGTACGCACGCTGGTAAACGGGCGATGAAGTGCCGGTTTCTATCCTGTGCTTTATAACGCCACAGCAGCCCAAATCCAGGTTGGACGCGGCGAATACCTCCGAGTAGTCGTTCAGCAAACCAGCCAGAGCCTCCCTCTCCCTGGAATTTACGTGAGAAAGATCAACGACACCTTTGGAGCAGCCGAAGGACTAGCATGCTCTACAGTTGCGAGTACCGTATCGGTGGGCTCACGTTGCTCTATCGCAGAGGTGAAGAAAGCCAATGTTTTGTTCTTGGGAAGGCTCAGTGGCTGCTGGCTACAGTTAACCACCCGTAGGGGCACTCTGTGGGCGTCATTAACTGTCACGAGGCACGCGGCTGCCTTCAGGCCATTGCTGAGAGAGTCGACCGGCTCAAGCACTCCCACGGCGCCGCTCTCTACATCTGAAGGCACAAACGCGTACAAAATGTGCTCCGACCAAGGAAGGACGACCGCCTCCTCGACCAGCCGGACGGCAACCCGCGAATATACCTTCTCCAATGATCCCACTGTTTGACGGGTGTCAATATCGGTAATGCGAATCTCAGCCCCTCTCCTGTTCAAAAACGGAACTTTTGAGCCGCCCGCATTAACCTCTTCCTCAGAGAATGAGACTACTACCTTCCCTTTTCTCAAAAAATCCTGCCCTAATATACCTGACACTCCGTTTGGCAGAGACACCGTGTCCGGGCATACGTAGCAGGGGTGCTCCAATGCAATTCCGCCGAGAGAGAAGTGTAACCGGTAGAGTCCACTTATTTCAAGAGGATCCCCCGTTATGCCTACAAATTTGGTTGCCATACCACCAGACGCTTCCAACACCTCGCGGTCCCCCTTCCTTCGAAGCGTGTTAAAACTGCTCTCCTTAAGCAATGTCACCTTTGACCCCGTATCTATCAACAATTCCATACAACAACCATTTAACTTGCAACGCACAACAGGGCATGCCTCGTCGGCCACACAAACTACCACCACCTCATCATCTACTGCTCCCTCCCCACGCTCCTCAGGCTGGGGAGGACTAACTAGTTTTTTGTCTCGGTATCTGGAGCCCCGCGGTAGGCTTGCTTAGGGCGCGTCTCGCCTGCTTCTCTTTGTGGCTCCCCACGGCGCACGTTTTGGCAGAACCTGGCGATGTGTCCGCGACCCTGGCAAGCGAAGCATACGATTTCTTCAAAATCTCGCATACCGCGCCTGTAGCTTTGTGGCGGTCTCCGGTTTCCAGCGAATGGGCGCTGTTGAGCGCGCGCTTCAACCTGGCATTCTACCTGCTGAGATAGCAGCTGTTCTAAGCGATCTAACCGCTCTGTCAAGAGAGCAACCTCAGGGTTGAGCACCGCTCTCTCTATGACGCGTACTCTCGCTGCGGCTGTCGTTAACGCCTCATTTTGTTCCTCATCCAATGCGGCCTCCACGGCTTGGTCGAAATTGCTCGGCTTGCGCGAGAGCACGAACCGGCGCACGGGGTCTTGCAGACCAGCCACGAACAAAGCGGTCATTTCCTCTTTAAGTATATCCTCCGCGTATTTCTTCCTTAACTGGTCTCCTTCCTCCTCCCTGCTTAACGTATCGCGTGCTAGGCGCTGAAGCCGCGACGCAAATGTTCGCACGTCCTCCCCTACCATCTGTCCGGCGTCACGGAACCTCTGTACCCGCACGTGACGTGGTTCAGTGTCGAAATGCTCAAACGCGAGCTTCTTAAATTCCGCAAATGATTTTGTGGATTTTACTTTTTCGTCTCGCCAGGCAAAATCATGAGCAGCTCCTGCCATCTTACACCTCGCCATTCCCAGCATTTGAGCATCGGACCATCCCCCCATTTTCCCAATCTCTTCTAGCATGGAAAAGAAATCGCAGATTGGAACCCCTGTCTTATCTCCCGTAAACGTCGGAATGACGCTTCCTAATGCCAGCATGCTTGCTCCGAGCGACGGCTGTGGAGTGGGAGCTCCCTCAGATACAGTCATTTTTTTTTTCAAGCCCTCCAGTGCCTCAAGCCTCTCAAATGGGGGTAAAAGTCCCACAATCAGTCCCGTGATTCCCTTTTGATTACAATTTTGAAGTCATGAATGTCACAGCATTCAGAGGACATTTGCTTTTGAGACCCCACTTCTGACACCAGTGTGATGACCCCCATAATGCGCAGGTCCACACGGGACGGAGAGGCAAAGAGACACCGTATGGCTCAGTTTAAACAAAACAGGTATATTCAATAATTACACATGATTAAGATTATACATCAGAGGCTGGGGCGTCCGAGCTTACGTGCCGACGACTTCATGGGGGCGATGGAGTGGCTCCGGAGTTGGGCTCGAGCGGTTGCTGGCAGAAGCTGCATGCCGTCGGGCTTCGGCGCTGAAGGCCCTCTTCGCGAACGATGTCGTCCTGAGCGTCCGTGCAGTAGAATTTCAATAGTCGTCCGTTTCTTCGAGGATGGTTCACAAACCCTTCCTCTAGTGTCGTTCGGCTTGGAAGATGAACAGGAGGCGAGCTTGTAGATGATGACAGCAGAGCATAATTTTACAACAGAACAAACTTTGCACTACTTTACTCATCGACCGGGCAGGTTAGTGCCTAAGTAGCATCACATTACATGCTAAGCAGGGAGCCCCAGCTCAGACTGGACTGCATCCGTTTACATGCGCTTTTAAGCACTTGATTAACAAAGGACTAAGGGCGGTCATTTTCAGTGGCCCGCCCAAAGCATCAATTCTCCAATCCAAAATAACATGCGAGATGGGGACCACCCCTTGGGTGGGGCTTAGCCTCGAACCCAGAGTCTGTTAACAATACAAACTAAATAAACAACAAAAACGCCACCACTCTCTCTCAAGTGAGAGTATACACAGGCTCTCTCTTCGGAGCTAATTCACTAGCGCCTGTCTTTCCACATTCTTGGCGAGTACTGCCTGTCCGCCATGACAGGTGTCCGTCGCGGCCCTTCTGGGAAGCTGTGGGTGCCTTCCCGGCGATAGCCCACGACAAAGGGGGGGAGGGAAAGAATGTCGTCTTCGCGGTATCGCATAGCGTCGGCTGTGGTACGGGCGCTCTGGCCCGCTGACAGCTCCCTTGTCCTGGAATGTGCCCGGAAATTGGGGAGGACAAAGCCTGTTTCCCCGGGGCGGCGGCGGGTCCGGTTGTTCTGGTCGTCACTCAAAGAGCATGGCTGGGTAATTGATGATGCCGCTGTCACGGGTCTCCGTCCACGCCGCGCCGTCGAACGTGGATCCTCGTAGCATACACGGAATGTCACAGTGTGCTTTTGCGAGGACCTTCCTCCCGAACGTGTCAGGGCGGGCACAGGCCACTGCGACGCCGTCTGATCAATGCACCATTGCTTTTTCGCTGCAACTGCGGAGTTGCTAGTGCAGTCCCGGAACATCGTTGTGTCAGATGTCCCGGTCGACGCCCGAGGCTTTCTGGGACACGGCCCAAACAAGCCCGGAGGACTCCACCGCAGGAGTGGAGCGGAGGCGCAGCGAGAGGGTAGTCACCAAGTGAGCCCCGTCACTCAGGAAGCAGCAGTGCTGTCGGCGGCCCCGCGCCGAACTCTTGTACACTGGGGATATAAATACTGCAGTACATTGAGTTGTTTTCATTTACCTCGCCGTCATCCTTTCTTCGGCAGGCCGGCCCCACAGTGGATGCCACGCCGATTGTCAGAAAGTCTTGCCGCATTACTACGATGACCCTCACATCACAACGCCGAGCCCAAGAGGCGGAGTTGGGATCAACACGGGCCAGTGCACGGCATAGCGGTTGCTTTCCGCACTAAACGCAGGGCATGCACGAAGTGTCCTGCTCCATCATCTCGTCAACCTTCCAGCTAGCGCGAGGAGTGCTATAAGCCGTACCGGCGAGGAAAAGAATATTGGTTTGTGAACGCAACGCCAAGCTACATGCGCCGCACCAAAGTTGGTTCGCGTCGGCAGGGTGCAAGCCGGAGCTGCAGGTCAGGGTCCAAGGAGCGCTGACCTGAGTTCGAAAACTTGCACTAATTCCGTGGGGCAAGAGTTCGAGGCCTAGCCGCTGCGTCCATTCTCGAAATCGGTATCGGCACAGTAACAATGACTTTGCGGGCAGATCGAAAGGCCTAATCGGTGCGGTGGTTGCCTGTGATGCCGCAGGGCACTGATAGTCATTGGTAAACTATATATCAATTCGCGAAATCAGCATGAGCAGGAAGCAGAATGATGTACAGCTAACCTGATAGAATATCTCATGTGCACCACCCGGGGCACTGCGGCCGACGCCGGGCCGGTATTTCTGTCATCGTTGACTCCGAGGGTTTCCGGTGTTGCGGGCCTGTATACATGCACAGCATTAGGCGACAGGATCTGCTTCTTTCTCCTAAGCCAGGCACCGGCAAGCTGCGCCGCTTGCATGGCAGCATTAAGGTTTCCAGGCTGTGGCCATAGTGTCCTTGCTCGCACGGCGCGGATGTCAGGCTGGAACGTTGCGTTCCCTGGCCTCTATTCAGCGGCTTCTGTGCATCACAATGGGGTCAGATGCAGATGCGCGGTACTGCAACGCGAGCGCCTTGTGTTGACACGATGTGGTTTGTAAGCATATGGGCTACACGTGTGTTATCGCTGTCACTGCGACTTGCATAGACTACAGACCAAATTAAAAACAATTATATATGAATGTAAGGGGGGGGGGGGTGGCTTTCTTAAACAGTACTGGCTGCTCAGTCTTTCGCTATCGAATAAGAGCGCTACATAAAGAGAAAAAATATAGAGACAAACGAATATATGAAGAAAAACAAAAATGCGACAAAAACACAACGCAGTAAATGACTTCATGAAGTCCATGATACATGCTTGCTCCCATTCTGATACGCATGTGTTCTTCGCACTTACTGTACAACGCACATATATAGACAATGCCGATCTAGGGATGAGGTCACTTCAAATATAGTCACCGAACAACGGCTGAGTACTGCCCCAGCGTTTTTGGCGCTTCTAAAAGAACCGGTGAGATCACGTATTGGCCGTTTCTGTGGGCCATGGGGTGGCAATGGGCGGCGAGTTTTCACCACAGACAGCAGGCTTCTGTCCAAAGAGAGAGAAATCTTTAATGTGCGGAAACGTGGAGAGGTTGATCGGCCGGAGTCCTGCTATTCCACACAGGGAAGAGGGGAAGAGGAAAAGACAGAAAGTGAAGATGAGAGGCGATGCAGTGAGCCGCACATGGGGTACGAACTCCAGTAGTGACAGCGGACGAAAAGTCGTAACATTTGGCCGCTACTCAAAAGTAGTAAGCAAGGGTTCAGCCGGTGTTAAGATTAGCCTGTCTGCCTTGGCGACCAGCCTATCTGCCCCAGCTAAAGTCAGGCGCAAAACATCGACCAGCTGTTTAACCATCGTTTCAATTTGATCGTCTGCTGTTAACTATTCTGGCCGACGCTGACCAGCACGGAACGACGGCAGAGGAGGCCACGACGCTGGGTCCTCCTTGTTGAGTGCAATGGACGGCTCTAGCGAAGATGCACTCGACGGGTTCTGCACTCGGTCCTCCGCAGGTGTAGCTTGTCACTAGTGGAAGCAGTACGCCGCCACGCTGCCGAGTATACACGACTGCTCGCCAGACACGGCCTTGGTGGAGGAGCAGGCGATGGCTTCTGTTGTGAACCCGTTCCTCTGCACGCGTGTCGAATGAGCGTCTACTGTGGCAGACTTGTGCCATATTTCGTGGCAATAGCGCAAAGAGGACAAGGGACCAAGACGAGTAGACACACACAGCGCTGACACACACAGCTACTCGTCTTGGTCCCTTGTCCTGTTTGCGCTATTGCCACGAAATATGAACCAACAATCCCGAATTTCCACGTTGCTCAGACGTGTGCCACTTTCGCGAGCGTCTGCTGCGGCTATGGACCGTCTTAGCCAACATTTATAGCGAGTAGGCGGGATTTCACGGGATCGCAGTGTTCTTGCCGCATTTCAAGAAGAGCTGCTCGACGTCTTCCTCCGGCTCTCGTTAGAAACATGCCGCAGTGTCAGCTGTTACTTATTCTGCATTGAGAGCTATTCGTGTGATGAGTGTGAGGCACAGTGTGCGTATGGTTGTGTCGAAATAGTGGTCGACGTTGATCGAAACATGAAGCCGCATTGTTGACCGTATCTGCAAGAGCGCTGAGCTCCTGCTGCTATATATTTCAAGACCAGTAATCAGGAGCGATCGAGGCGGGCATCTTGAGCGAACTGTGGCTGCTCCGACGTCTACCTTCGGCAGTAATTCCAGGTCCTTTCATGACACGTTATTTACTCCTCCATAACCTGGTCTAAGAGGCAGTCTACTCCGCGTAATTTTTTTTTTCACCGCCGTGCAGGTAAACGAGCGTCTGCGCCGTCTATCTTCTGTTCAGTTAGGCTCCAATTGAGGAATTTTTACTTTTTAGAGAATTTCAGGGGTAAAATTTGTAGGAAAGAGGAATTTTTGCCGAGTTGGAGGGTATTTATGGAGACTGAAATTTTCTCATGATTTCCATATTGTCCCAGTTTTCAAGCTGTTTCAGAGAAAAAAGGGCCTAAAGTAGACATTTTTAGGTCTAAATGAGTGAATTTTCGGCTACGACAGGAAACATCGCGTCCTCTGTTTCAATTAAACAGTGCGACGTTGGGGAGGGCTAGAGATAGCGCTGGGTAATTCAGGGGCGACAGAGCTTTTGAAATGCGGCTCTGATTAGCTAGCGCGCCGCGGTGGCTCAGTGGTTGGGGCGCTTGGCTACTGATCCGGAGTACCCGGGTTCGAAGCCGACCGCGGCGGCTGCGTTTTTATGGAGGAAAAACGCTAAGGCGCCCGTGTGCTGTGCGATGTCAGTGCACGGTAAAGATCCCCAGTTGGTCGAAATTATTCCGGAGCCCTCCACTACGGCACCTCTTCCTTACTTTCTTCTTTCACTCCCCATTTCTCCCTTCTTTTATGGCGCAGTTCGGGTGTCCAGCGAGATAATTGAGGCAGTTAGAGTAACACGGATAATTGAGCTAGTTGGTACATCATTTTAACACTTTCAAAAACGCTGCGACAGGGGACACCAAGAGAAAGAAAGAAAACGAAGGACAAGCGCTACTATCAACTGAAGTTTATTGGAAAAACACATACAAGGTTAAATAGCTCACACAAGCCAGCCAGCAGCGCATGCGCCTGCCCCCAAAATGACAAAACGAATCACTGTGTTGAGTTAAGATACCGAATTTCACAATCATTGATTACAACAGATGGTGTGCTGACGCACATGTCGGGTTTTTTTAATATGTAATGCCTTAGATAATTCCCTTGTTAGCTGATTGGAGTGCCTATACAGAATTTTGGTACTATTGAACAGAGGTACACATGCATTTTTGTCCAACGGGTTAGAATTGTTAAGTTCGCAGTCTCTGTATTGCAGGGCCAAATTAGAGGAAGGAGCCTCCTTTAAAGACGAATTATGTTGGCGTAGCCTTGTGTTTATAGATTTACCAGTTCGGCCTATATAACTCTTGCCGGATGTGAACGGTACGTCATATACCACTCCCTCGGCACAAGGTGCAAACAGACACTCATGTTTTATATTGCACTGTTTTTACCTTCTTTTGACTTTTGTTTTTCTAACCTGGCTCTCCTATCGACCAAAGCGCCAATTTTTCCAAGTTTTGGGGGAGCTGACAACAGCACCCTTACCCCATATCTGGTGCCTACGTGTTTTAATCGGTGGGATAATATGTGAATATACGGAATTACTGCACACTTTTTATTCTCGTTACTGGGAGGCTCTGGTGAATCGTTTTTTCCAAATGACTTAAGCTTATTCACGAGTTTATTGCAGGCTAGTGTAATCACGTCATTAGGGAAACTTGCTGACCTCAGCCTCTGGACCTGCTGCTTGAAACTGTTATCAATAGAGTTATCACGCTATTGATAGGGTAGCGTCCTTCACTTTGAGCAATGAGAGTGAACGAAACCTTTTGCACGGCCATAGTCTGACGTGTGAAGATTAGAGACGTGGGTGTCCTAGTGGCTAACACAAGAAGAGCCTAGAAGGCCTCAGTGGCAATGGTCCCAGTGATCTCGTACATTGGGAAAAGCATGTTGTGCAGGTCGCAGCCTGAGGACGCGGCGAAGGCTTGCTTCCAGCGCAGCTGCAGACGAGATTAAGTGTGCTTGTGGCACTCAATACATTCCCGAAATTCGTGCTGTCATAGGCAGTATGTTGCCAAAGTTCGACGTTGAATAGTCGAACATGGACGTGATTTGCAAGCGCTGGCTGGTTTTACTTTTCCCATTCACATCCGCGCCGTCTGGTGGACGACTTCATTTCGCGCAGTGAGAAGCACTCTGCCAAGGTACGCGACTAGCAGGATGAGCGCCGAGGGGAGGTGGCAAGGAGAAGAACAAGGGAAAAAAATTTACACACGATTACGGTAGCCGGTTATTCGAAATTTGCGCGCAGGTCTTCCCGGCTGACGAGTGAGGTGTTACGCTTCTAGCCCCCCCCCCCCCCCCCCTGTTTTTTTTTTCAATCTTGTTCCCCTAGTTTTGCGCACCATTCGCCGCAGAAGCTATCAATACAAGTACGGCGGTTTTTACGACAGCCCAGCGACGTGTCTTTCAGGCTGGCTCTTCTCGTTCCAGGTTTTGGAAGGGAAAACAAAAGGCAATAGCCATGAGCATCAGAGCAAAACTCAGTGCCTGACTTCACGGCCGGTACTGGTACGTTCAACACCAGGAAGCGCATTTTGTTGTAGCGCTGAGGTCGGGTCTGTCGCCATCCTGAGGGACCTAACGCCGAAACACTGTGATTGTATTTTTTTCCTGTGCCTTGGCTAAACAAAATAGCTTGCACTGCACCTGAATGGCTGTTACAATTTACCCGCATCTAGCCATTTGTGTCCGCCGAGATTGCATATAGAATAAGTGTGAAATATTGCGAGCAGGAAGGCGAGAAACGCCAGGGCTGCTAGAACAGACGCCCTGGCATTTGGTATTCATCACCATCCAGATCACGTCCATGCACTGCAGAAGAAAGGCGTCCCTCATTGATCTTCAATTAGCCTTCCTTACACCATGAACCGAAGAGACCAAATTTCTTATTCTCATCTCACCTGGCGCCCTGCAACCTCCGGCTTCATTTCCCTTCCTCCAGAGTGCATAGTGCCAACGTAGATAAGCCCACAGCTTATCTGTTCTCCACATTGCATGACCTGGCCCTTTCCTCCTCTTAACGTCAGGTAGGGTATTAAAATTAGGGTTTGTTCTATTAACCACTCCGCTCTCTTTCCGTTAAAGTACGGCCATCATTTTCCGTTTCATAGCTTGCCGCGCTGTCTTCAATGAAATTTCGGGCATTTTCGCCAGGCGCCAAGTTTCGTCCCAACTAAACTTGTTTAAGCGCTCGCCAGGTTCTTTAGCACTTAACTTCTCGTCGCCTTGCTACTACCGACCTTATCCCCTAACTGTGGACGGTCGCTTCAATAGAGAGTTATAAGAGAGTTATAGCATATCGTTACCGTGTTTACGTTACCGTTTACCGTGTTACCGGACACCAGATTTTCCGGTTATCGCGGCGCACTTCAGAAAACGTTTTAGCGTACCGTATCTCCCGTAACAAGTTACTGTAAGGCTAAAACGAGTGATGATGATGGCAGATGCCCAGCTTTTAATGATAAAAAAATACGGATGGTTTTCAATCATTTCTATGAAGCGAAATGCTACACTTTTAATAATCTTTTTATCTGCATATAAAAACGTACATACTACATACACTTCAGCTAACAGCCGACTCAGCGGCTTTTCAAATGTACCCGTAAAGCTATACACCTTTGCCTAACCTGGCTAGCAGACATTTTCACTACGTAGACCTCAGTAAGCTTGCATTACACGTTTTTAGCAAGCTTGCGTTGCGAGCGCTGCAAAAGAAAAGCACAACTACGACACCTGTTTGCCGTGCCGCATCGTAGCTTCTTAATGTTTGGATGTGCACACTGGCGCCATCTAGTGGCAGTAAGTTAAAGCGCGCCAACTCCGGGCCGGAGAAACTTTTTATTTTCCGCAATTACTGATGAATGTACCAAGAGAATTACCAGTATTTTTTTTCGAGGAAAAAAATCATGACAATATAGAAAAATGTTAAATCGGGCACGAAACTGCAGAGCTGCAGTATAGTCGTTGCTATTTGGCTATGTACACGACATATAGTCAGGCTTAATTGCTCAAAAATCGGCAAATAATCTCAAAAACATGGCCTAGTTGTTACTCAAACCTCAACGTACGAGTGAGAGTTTGCAAATTAAAAGCGAATGCCTTCATGTATAGCGAGAAATGGCGCCGAAGAACGCGGCGGCGGTGCTGTATTTGGTCCGAAGCGGCCGTGCAGGGCGCCGCCATGTTTGTTTACCAGCGAACGCTAACTCTCCGCAACGCATGCAGGAAATAAGGAAAAGCCGCAACGCTAAAAGGGATACCGTAAAGTGTTTGCGGACCGGTAAGTGGCGGCGCATGCGCAGACGTCGCTTGCCGGGCCCGGTAAACGGTAACGATATGCTATAACTCTCTTATAGCATAACTCTTACAGCACCGCCGCCGCGTTCTTAGGCGCCATTTCTCGCTATAAATGAAGGCATTGGCTTTTAATTTGCAGACTCTCACCCATACGTCGAGGTTTGAGTAACAACTAGGCCATGATTTTGAGATTATTTGCCGATTTTTGAGCAGTTAAGCCTAACTATATGTCGTGTACATAGCCAAATAGCAACGACTACACTGCAGTTCTCCAGTTTTGTGCCCGATTTAACTTTTTCTTTATATTTTCATGATTTTTCCGCCGAAACAAAAACTGGTAATTCTCTTACAATATTCATCAGTAATTGCAGAAAATAAAAACTTTCTCCGGCCCGGAGTTGGCGCGCTTTAACTTACTGCCACTAGATGGCGCCACTGTGTTTACATCCAAACATACAAAGAAGCGAGGATGCGTCACGGCAAACAGGTGTCGTAGTTGTGCTTTATTACACCACTGGCAACTCAATGTGCGCTGTGTATGCAAGCTTAGTGAGGCCTACGTAGTGAAATTGTCTACTCACCTGGGTAGGCAAAGGTGTTTAGCTTCACGGGCACATTTGAAAAGCCGCTGAGTCGGCTCTTAGCTGAAGTGTAGTCGGTACGACTTTATATGCAGAGAAAGAGATTATTAAAGTGTAGCATCTCACTTCATAGAAATGATTGCAATGCATATTTTTTTTTCATTAAAAGCTAGGCATCTCCCATCATCACTCGTTTTAGCATTACGGTGAGTTGTTACGGGAGAGACGGTACGCTAAAACGTCTTCTGGCGTGCGCCGCGCTAACCGGAAAGTCCGGCGTCCGGTAACACGGTAAACGGTAACGTAAACACGGTAACGATATGCTATAACTCTCTAATAAGAAGAAAGTTATAGAGCGGCGCACGCCAGAAGACGTTTTAGCGTACCGTCTCTCCCGTAACGATCGAGTTACCGTAAGGCTAAAACGACTGATGATGATGGCAGATGCCCAGCTTTTATTGCAAACATAAATACGACTGCACTGCAATAATTTCTACGCAGTGAGACGCTACGTGCACTTTAATAAACTTTTTTTCTGCATATAAAGACGTACCGAGTGCACTTCAGCTAACAGCCGACTCAGCGGCTTTTCAAATGTGTCCGTGAAGCTAGACACCTTTGCCTGCCCTGGCCAGTTGACAATTTCACTACGTAGACCTCAGTAAGCTTGCATACGCAGCGCACGTTGCGTTGCGAGTGGTGTAAAAAGTGCAACTCGACACCTGTTTGCCGTGCCGCGTCGTCGCTTCTTTGTGTTTGGATGTGAACACTGTGACGCCATCTAGTGACAGTGAGTTAAAGCGCGCCGACTCCGGGCTGGAGAAACTTTTTACTTTCTGCAATTAGTGATGAATATAGCAATAGAATTACGGGTCTTTCTTTCTAGGAAAAAATCATGAAAATATAAAAAAATATTAAATCGGGCACAAAACTGAAGACCTGCAGTGTAGTCGTTGCTATTTGGCTATGTACACGACATATAGTTAGGCTTAAATGCTAAAAAATCGGCAAATAATCTCAAAAACATAGCCAAATGGTTACTCAAACCTCAATGTATAAGTGACAGTTTGCTAATTTAAAGCGAACGCCTTCATTTATATCGAGAAATGGCGCCGAAGGACGCGGCGGCGGTGCTGTATTTGGTCCGAAGCGGTCCGAAGCGACCGGTTCTGAGGAGGGTGGTTGGAGCTCTTGGCGCGGTCGGTTGCTTCTCGCTCGCCGCGCGCGCCGCTCGGCCGATCGACCTCCTCGCTAGGCAGCGCTCTCCACCCCGGAGGAGATGGCGAGCGCTCCCCCCCCCCCCGCCTAGGCGCCATCCTACTGGCTGCCGCACCGGCTTCTCTCTACGAATCGAGCGTGGTCCGAGGAGGCCCCGCCTCCCCGGGAAATGCCAGTTCATGGTGGCCCGACAGTTGAACTTCAGCCGCCGTACGGAGCGCCAGCGCCCGGGCACTCCCTGCGCCTTCGCGGGGCACCCGCTGCCTGCAGCGGTGCCACGCATCCCCTGAGCCATGGAGGCTGCTACGAGCCAGGCCAAAGCTGCTCCGGCGACCATCGGTGCCTCCCGTCGCAGCTCCAGTGTGTGGTGTGACCCACACATGTTCCTACGGCACCTGGAGGCCAGTGTCCAGTCCCTCCTGCAGGAACACCAGCAAGGACACCGGCTGCTGGATGCGGCCTCTCAGGCGCCCAGACCACGCAGCCCGTCACCTCCTGCATCCAACCAGTGGTCCCCAGCGCTGACCAGACAGCGCTCGAGGGCGGCAGCTGCCTTCCTGAAGACCGCGGAGCCGGCCCCGGTTCCGCAGCGCAAGAAGAAGAAAGCCAAGAGGGACACAAACCCCCTCTTCCCCAACAGAGCCCCAGCCCGGCAGTCAGCTCCCAACTCCTGGGCCTCTTCAGGAGACTCCCGCTTCCCTGGAGGAGTCTTCCACCTCGCAGCTACCATCTACTCCTGTGCTCACCGAGTCCCAGGACTCCGGTTCGCCCGACGCCGCAGAGGAGAGCTGCGAGGTCTTGGCACACCATCCAGGGGACCAACCAGCGGACCCCACCCCTGACCCTTCGCCGAGCCGTCCCACATCTGAGGTACCCCCTTCCCCAGCAGAGGAAGACACTGAGGAGGGCTGGATCTTGAAGGTACCGCGAGGGCGCCGTCGTCGTCCTCGCCGCCCTCCCCTTACCCCCAAAAAAGTGGACGGCCTTGTGGGGACTGTCCTCTTCCGCCCCCAAAACAAGGGCTCCTCGTTCCGGCAACTCTGCAAGTTCTGCATAGCTGCCGAACTCTCCACCACCCCGGGAGTCTCCTCCGTGAGGGTAACTCCTGCACGCAATATTGTCGCTGTGGACGTGCTCACCACTCAGGCAATGGAGGCCCTTCTGCACACCCGCAGCCTCGGTATACCAGTGCGTCAACGACCTGCCGCGGACAAGGGCACCTCCATGGGATTCGTCCATGGCATTCCTACTGACGTTGGCCATTCTGACCTCCCTGCAGCCATCGAGGCCTCCGTGCCTATTCTGGGTGTACGTCGAGGCCCGCCCAACATCATCCAGATCCGCTTCGGGGCTCCACAGCCGCCACCCCACGTGGCAATATTCAAGCTTCGCCTGCCTGTCCGCCCGGCCCTTCCTCGCCCCATCCAGTGCGGTCGATGCGGCCGCCTCGACCATGTCACGGCCAGCTGCACCCTAAACGAACGCTGCCGCCGCTGTGGACGCCAACATGGTTCCGCTCTCTGTGACGCCCCTGCACCCCGCTGCATTAACTGCGGAGGGGCCCACGCTGCAGGCTATCCAGCATGCCCCCGCTGGCAGGAAGAGCGACGGGTGGCAGCAGCCATCAACGCAGCAACAGAACCTGTCTCCCGGAGAGCCATCAGAGCCAACCTCCGGACAGGGGTGAGGTCCTATGCCCAGGCTCTCAAAACCAGGCCAACTCCTGCTGTCCCCCCCCTGCCACCCCCACCGGCAGAACAGCCCGCAGCTCCCCAAAGCTTCTCCGGACCTGCCTATCCTCTGGGCAACATTCCCCCTGCCCAGCTAGGAGGACAACTCGAGCACCTGACGCGGACCTTGGCCGCTACTCTCCAAGCCATTACGCTGCTCCTCCCCGCGGCGTCCCAGTCGGCACCTAATGTGGCTCAGGGACAGCATCCACAGCCAGCCCATCATGGCTAGATCTCCACCGGTGACCCCCCGTCCACGGGTTCTCCAGTGGAATTGCCGTGCCCTGCGACCACGCAGAGCGGAACTCATCAGCCGCCTCGAGGTTGACCTCTCACCCCCGGATGTCCTGGCTCTTCAAGAGGCCTACCTCCGCCCCGGGAAAATTGGCATTCCTGGCTACATGGCATACAATAGCAGATCCTCATGCCTCCTGACCACGTGCTCGGCTGACCCCTGCCTCGACCGTCAACACCCACCAGGAAAATCCAGAGCAGTACTCTTCGTCCGCTCTGCCCTCCCCCAGGCAGAAATCAATGTCGACGATGCTCTAGTGGCGCCTATGTAGTGTGTCTGTGTCAGAGTCCGGCTCAGGGGTGTTGACACTGCTGTTGCAAGTATCTATGTGCGCCCCGTAAACCCATGGGACGCCTACTCCTTGCCACATCTGGTCAGCCTTATAGGGGGTGACTGCCTGCTCTGCGGTGACTTCAATACTGCTCATCCGAGGTGGGGCTCCCGCAGAGCGGACCGCCGCGGCCGTGACCTCGTCGCTGCCCTGCGTGGCACTTCTCTCCACGTCCTCAACACTGGCGTTCCCACGTTTGTCCGGAGGGGAGGTGTCCGCACGTGCATTGATCTGAGCATCGTGTCTCGACGGTGCGTCTACGGGTGATGCCCCTCCCCTGATACGTTGGGATCTGACCATTACCCCATCTCTCTCAGTCCCAAGCCTGGAAGAAGGGTGGATGGGCGCATCTACAAAATTGTCCATTGGGACAGCTTCCGGGACCTTCTCGGCAGCCTCCCGCTCCACGGCGATGTCCTGACCCATGTGGCAAGGTGCGCGGCAGCAGCCACCATCACCTGCGAAGTCCCCCCTGTCCAGCCCGTTCCTGACCTCAAGTTACTGCACCTAAGGGCCCAACGACGGCAGATAGAGAGAAGGGCCGTCCGCACTGACAGAGCCGAAGCCTGGACGGCATACAACCGTATTGATGCCGTCTGCAGACGCGAACACAACAGGTGCCGCAACGAATCTTGGGAACGCATCTGTGCCTCCATCGTCACTGCCCGCAGCCCAGCCAGGGCTTGGCGGCTCTTCTGCTCCCTCCTGGCTCCTCGGGCCCAACTCAAGCCCGACTTGGCCATTGCTGTCTCCCTGGGAATCACCTGCCAAGAGCTAGCAGAACGGCTGGCTGATGCCTTCTTCCCCTCCGGGGACTCCCGGCCTCTAACCCAGGCTCCTGCTCTACCTGGCCTACTCCAAGGACTTTCACCTCGGGAAGCAGACATAGCCTCTACCTGCACTGCGCCCTTCACCCACCGGGAGCTCTCTGCAGTACTCAACCACTCCAGGCAACGCACAGCACCGGGCATAGACGGCATCACTTACCAGATGTTACGTAACCTCGGCGAGGACCACCGGGCCAGTCTGCTGTCCTCCTTCAACGAGGTGTGGCGGACAGCGATCCTCCCCGATGCGTGGAGAACTGCCCTGGTCGTTTCCATCCTGAAGACAGACAAGCCCCCATCGGCCATCAGCTCTTACCGGTCTGTCTCCCTCACCTCCGTTCCTGGAAAGGTCATGGAGGCCATGGCCCTGGAACGCCTGTCTTGGGTGGGCATCGTCACCGGTCACTTCCCGGAACAGCAATCGGGTTTTCGGCACCATCGCTGCACCGCTGACTCCATTGCAGACCTGGTGTCGACCCTGGAAGACGCGAAGCTCAACCGCCACGTAGTGTGCCTGGCTCTCCTCGACATAAAGGCGCCTTCAATAATATCCGACACGAGGCCATACTGGCGGCTCTCAACATCATGAGCACTTCCAACAACCTCCTGCAGCATGTTCGTGGCGTCCTAGCTGACCGCCGGGGGTGTGTCCGTCTGGGCAATGTCACCAGCTCCCTGCGACACACCTGGCGTGGCGTACCTCAGGAGAGCGTCCTTAGCCCCCTGCTCTTCAACGCCGTCTTGGCCCTCCTGCCCAACTTCCTGCCCAAGGACCTCCGGCTACCCATCCACGTGGCCATCTACGCGAATGATATTGCCATCTGGTGCCGTGGGCCCCGCAGATACAGGGTCCACACCATTAAGAACGTGCAGCGGGCTATCAATGCTGTTGCTGCCTTCCTGGAGCGCGCAGGCCTCAGCATCTCCCCCTCCAAAACGCAGGCGATGCTCCTCAACACCAGGGTTGGCGCCCGCCCTGGCCGCACCTTCCTCCAAGTTGGTGGCCGCAACCTCGCCTGGAGCCGCCAAGTGAAATATCTGGGCCTGCTCATTGATGTCCGGCTCACCTGGAACCCGGCAGTGAGCCACTTCCTGGCCCAGTCCTCCAGGATCCAGGGGACTATACGGTCCCTGTTAGCCAAGGGCAATGGCATCACCCCCAGGCTGGGACTCCAGCTTTACCAAGGTATGGCCGTCCCGCAGTTCGCCTACGCTCTACCCCTCGTCCGGCTTACTGTGGCCCAACACTTGGCCATCGAGCGTAAACTGCGGGCGGCCATACGTCTATGCCTGGGACTCCCTCGCTCCTCTCCTGTGGCTGCCACCCTGGCAGAAGCAGGTTCGTGGCCCTTGGAGCTCCTCTCCAGACGCACCTCCCTCCGCCACATAGAGCGCCTCCACAACGCGCCCGATGGGCCGCCTTCTTGGACCGCCTTCTCACCAGGCCCAACTCCAAAGTGGGTCAGGCGGCCCAGTACTTTGAAGATATTGTTGGGGGAGAGCCCGAGTCCTTCCCCATCCCTCCCCGCCCGGACCTTGGACACCTCTATGAAGTCCACCTCTCCCTACCTGGCTCCCGGACGAGGCGGAACACTGCTGCTGTGGGCCTACAGCAGGAGGTCGCTGAGGTACTCCAGGCCGAACCCCCTGGCACTGTCCCCATCTTTACGGATGGCTCCGTCCTCCCAGGACCTTGTCCATCTGCGGCTGCAGCCTGCACTGCCCCATCGCTCCACTCGAGCAGACAGGCCAGGCTCCCGTTTGTGGCCTCGTCCACAACTGCCGAACTGGCCGCCATCCACTTGGCTGCAGACATCCTGAACGAACACCCTGGGATCAAGGATGCAGCCATCTACACCGATTCCAGGGCAGCCCTTCAGCTCCTCCTGAGGCCTTTCAAGGGCCCACCCATCGCCCGCAGGCTGGCTTGGCGACTCGACAAACTGTGCACCAGAGGAACTCGCATCCGGCTGATCTGGGTCCCGACCCATGTCGGTGTCCTGGGCAATGAGGAAGCGGACTCCCTGGCTAAAGCGGCACACTCCCCAGGAACTCCGCTCTCCAAGAACCTCTGCTCCTTGGACCTTGCAAGGAGCATAGTGGACCGCCTCCTCCTCCTCGATCACCCTGATCCCAGGGTGGCTAACGGCCATCCCCCATACCCTCTTCCAAATCTCGGCCTGCTCTGCAAGGAGCGCAGCCTCCTCCTGAGGCTCAGGGTAGGCTGCGCCAACATCGGCTCCCGCCTCTTCCGCATTGGCCTCTCCGACTCCCCTGGGTGCTCTCTATGCAATTACCCAGAAGAGACAACCCAGCACCTCTTGTGTGATTGCCCTGCCTTTGTGTCCGAAAGGACTATCATGGTGGCGCACTACCGCTCCATCGGCCTCCCCAGCACCTCAGCGGACGACCTTCTCTTCCCTGGCGGACACCATCCTGTCAAAGCCTTCCGGCACCTCCTCTCCTTCCTGGAGGCCACCGGCCTCTCCGGCCGCCTATAGGCCACAGGGGACAGCATATGTCAACTGACTATCCCTGCGACTAGGCGCCTATCCTCTCCTCTTTCAATCTTTTTTCCCCTCCCCTCCTCCTCCGATGACACGCCGGCAGTGGGCGTGGAGGCTAGCCCTCCAGTAGACAAGCCCGTGTCCTCCCACTTTCATCCTTCCCTACAACCACAGAAGAAGACTTCTTGGTGGGAACAGCCGAAAAAACCAAAACGCAGACACAGAAAGGAACACGCAGAACGTAGACGAGGCTGACTCGTCAGCCTCGTCTACGTCAGACTCGTCAGCCTCGTCTACGTTCTGTGTGTTCCTTTCTGTGTCGGCGTTTTGGTTTTTTCGGCTGTTCCCACCAAGAAGAATGAACCAACTAGCTCAGTTTTCTACTCTTTTAACAGAAGAAGCCGCCATGTTTGTTTACGAGCGAGCGCTAACTCTCTGCAATGCTAAAAGATTCCGTAAAGTGCTAGCGGACCGGTAAGTGGCGGCGCATGCGCAGATGTCACTAGCCAAGCCCGGTATACGGTAACGTAAACGCGGTAACGATATGCTATAACTCTATATTGCTCCCACTCTCTAATGGTGTGCTATCATCGGCGTCCCCATGGTGATCGGACGTGCCTGGACCGTGCTGCGTCATTTTTTGTCGTTTTCTACTAGAACTTCTTCCTGTGAGTCAGAGTTTTTGCACTCCTCCTTCGGGAGCATCTCTTCCACCTCTGTTCAAAATTTGAGCGCGCTAGCACTAATATTTCTCGAAATATAAGGTTTTTTGTAAAACAAGCACTTGGCCGGTAAGCGTGCCTCAGGCGCGAGGTCGAAAGAGCGTCTTTTTGGATCTTTCGCGGCTAGACAACTGGTTAAATTGCTTTTCGAGTGGTCGCGCTTGTCTCCCGATCATTTTGCACTATATGTGAAAACTCTAGAGGAAAATTTCGAAGAGAAATGATGAAACGTACTTTGTAAACAGGCGGCGGCCATCCTAGGCCTTTTGCCCCCGTCTACGGGAAACGAACGCTCGTAACTCGGTTGCTGTCCCTTCGAACCATATCAAAATATATATTTTCATAATCCTGAAAGTGCAAAGATCATTTTGAGAGTAATGTCAGCTCCCAACTCGCAAAATTAAGAAAAATATCAACGATCGTGATTTCAGCACAACTGGCCCTTCGAGTGGGGCGAGACCCTGGGTAGGGCGGACAGTCGAGCAAAAAGTAGCCTAACTCGGCAGCCGTTGGACCTACAGGGAAATATAGGCACTTTTTGGGAATGCCAGAGCAAGGGCTATCAAGCGGTGTCACTGAGATTTGCGAAAAATAATTGCATTGTTGATTTTCCGGCCACCGTCCAAATTCTACGCACACAGGTAAGATGGCTACCCACCTTAACACAGGTTTGCTCGAACTTGAAGCTGTACAATGTTGCCAGGTTTCAGACAAATATCCTGAAATCTGCTAAATTTGGCGGAATGTCGAAATAATTGGTTTTTGGACTGGGAAAAATTAGGAAAAAGTAGAACAGACTCTAAACTCTTCCGCTAAGCAACAAGGTCACCAGACAAGATTACCCGCCAAATTTGGCGGACAGTAGTGAACATCGTTTCTGGGTGATCCAGAGGTGGCATTGACCAAGAAGATCATAAATATATAGTGAGGCAATTAAAAGAATAAAAATAAAAGCGCCTCTGCCTGTGCCACAAGTATAACAGGCTTACCAAGAAGATCAAGTGGAAGGCAAGGATGAACAGCGACGACAGCTGAAGGGATCTGACAAAATGTCCGATCTTGAACAAACACTGAAAAAAAGGGATGCCAAAGACTCTGTCAAGAAGACACAGAGCAAGAGCAAAAAGAAGGCAAGTTCCAAGAAATCGCAGCAAACCCGGCAGGATTCTGACACTGATATGGACTCTATGGATTCAGAGGTGGAGAGGAGGGATCACCAGAAACACAACAGGCCGTCAAGTAACCAAGAGGGTGCCAGAGTATGAAGGAAGCAGCGACAAGGAGGAGTCCGAGCCAGTGCTGTCGAAACTCGCAAAGATCGACAAGAACATCTTCAGCAACCTGGTGAAGGTTTCACAAATGACAGCAGGCGACGGTAAAGCAGGCACAGTCATTGATCAAATTATCAATGAAGTCTGTAAGCTGAAGGCTTTGACCATGGAAGCCACACATGAGAACGAGTTCCTGAAAGGCAGACTCGCAGAGTGCAGGGCTCCAATCCAGTCCCCAACGTATGCAGAAGTCACAAAGACCATCTCTGAACAACGACAAGAACAAGAGACGAGAGCAATCATAGTAACCTCAAAGGAAAGAAGGAAAGAGAAGATCCTTGAGGACCTAAAGAAGACCATGGACCCCATGGAAATGGACATCAAGGACACAACCATGAGGTCTGGGAAGGAGGGGTGGTGATTGTGTCCACAGACGCCCCCTCCTTGGAAAAAGTAGCAAAGAAGATTCAGAGCGACAGTGGTCTGCTAGATTTGCAGATCCACCATCCCAAAGGACGAAGAATGGAAATGAAAGTCGTGGGCGTGGATCAGGAGATGGAGGACGAGGAGCTCATAACAAGGATCATTTGCCAGAATAACCTCTAGTGTAAAGACAAACACATTGAGGTCAAAGCGAAATATAAAGGACGCTACGGGAAAACCGTAATCCTAACTGTCAACAAGCAATCCTACCAGGGCTTAAAGGACAAAAGTCACGTCAACGTAGGCTGGGAGAGGTGCGCCCTGTATGACAACATATTTGTGAAAAGGTGCACCAAGTGCCCATCACTGGACCACATGGGGAAGTTTTGCCGACAGCCAGAGAGATGCGTAAACTGCTCAAGGACGGGGCACTCGGCAGAGGAGTGTCAGAGTGACTCTCTTTGCATGGCGTGTCTGAATGAGGGTGTGTCGAAGGAGGAAAGCAACCACCCTCTCCTCTCTGTGTATTGCGAGACATTTCAGAAGAAAGTGCAAGAGGAGAAGAGAAGGATCGTCCAAGGGATGTTCTAAGGCTCGTATCCATCATGGCGGGAACGACCCTTGATCTGCGAAAAACAGAGACTATACTTCAGCAACGACGAATCAAGACTCCGAAGTAATAGAAGTCATACAGGTCAATCTGGCACGAGCCTTTAAGGCAAACCAGTTCTTGAGGGATTACAATGAAGAATATCAGCATATTTCTGTGGTGCAAGAGCCATACAGCCTCGAGGATAAGATAATTCTATTTCCTATCAAGCATAAAATACTGGCAAGTAAGAAAAATCCAAAGACCGCAATAATAGTGCATAAAGAAAACATACAAATTTCTCCCATAAAGATAGAAAAAAAATGAATTGTAGCGAGAATCATAAAAGGAGACAAGAAAATTGTAGTAGTAAATGTGTATTGCCCCCCTAACGAAGACCTATCAGCATTGCTGCTAAAATTAGAAATGGCAATCGCACAGTTCCAGAGAGAGAACATTTTGGTCATGGGTGATTTTAATGCCAAAAACGTTTTGTGGGGCAGCAAAGAGTCTGATAACAGGGGAGATGAGGTATATAAATTGGCAATTAGAAACAACCTCATAATTATGAATGATTCAAACTCTCCACCCACATTTAAAACTTCAAGAGCACAAGGTTGGATAGATTTAACCATGGTTAATCAGGTGTTGAATGCAAGCATGCAGCAGTGGGAAGTATTGAAGCATGCAAATGACAGTGATCATAGACACATTCAAACTTTAATAGGTAAGGTTGGAAAACCTACAAGATTCCATATAACCTTAAAGGGAGAACAGCAAATACTCAAGAAATTAAGGGAGGATCAATGGTTTGAGGAGATTCACGACCTCAATACACCAGACGAAATAGAAACAGTAACAGAGAAACTCTACCAGAAGATAAAGAAATGGCAGACAAAATTTCGCAGTAAATGGAAAGAGAGTAAACACAAATTAAATTCCTGGTGGAATACGGATTTGGAATTAGAACGAAAAAAAGTAAGAGCTATGAGAACACGCTATCAGAAAGCTCAAGGACAATTAA
The DNA here is from genome assembly GCF_052857255.1 of Amblyomma americanum. Classification (NCBI taxonomy): domain Eukaryota; kingdom Metazoa; phylum Arthropoda; class Arachnida; order Ixodida; family Ixodidae; genus Amblyomma; species Amblyomma americanum. The sequence goes on along the minus strand of NC_135497.1, from coordinate 373,264,827 downwards.
GGCAAATTTTTAAAGCACATTATTATAAAGAGCACACAATATACAATAATATGTTGGGTGAAGCTCGGGACAAAAGTTGGGAAAAAGTATGTAGCACAGTATCATCAAATCCGTTTACCTTACCCTATAAAATTGCGAGGGGGCAACTAAAAACGGCACAGATTCTGGAGAGTGTAACTAAAAAAGATGGAAGTGATACAACGACTATGGAAGAAACAGTGGAGTATATTTTAGATTCTTTGTATGAAAATAAAAGTAATGAAGAACAGCCAGATGAATTACCTAGCGAAAATACATCAGTTGCAGATAAGCCGTTTACAGAAGCAGAAATAGAAAACGTCGTGAGGAATTTGAGGAAAGACGTGGCTGTAGGGCCAGATCATTTAAAAACCACTTTTGTCCAAGAGCTTTTTGCGGCTCATAAGGGGTTCTTTTTTAAACTATTTAATGCCTGCCTAAAAGTGGGCTATATACCTAGTCATTGGAAACAATCCCGAGTAATTTTAATTCCCAAGGCAGGAGCCAAAGATAAAACAGGAATAGAAAAATTCCGCCCAATAGCAATTAACTCAATATTAGGGAAAATTCTAGAGAAACTAATAAAAGATCGATTATATTATTTCCTAAGCAGCGGAAAATTATTTCCAAAGCACCAGTATGGGTTCCAACATAATACATCAACAACGAATGCATTATTAGTGTTAAAGAAAAGAATCGAACAGGCATCATTAGATAAGCTAGGAACTGTAATAATATCTTTGGATATTAAAAATGCTTTTAATTCAATACAACGTAAAATAATTGTAGATAAACTGCAGCAACTTAAATGCCACTCCAATTTAGTGAGAATAACAAATTCAATATTGAGTCAGAGGAAAATTATATATGAAGATCAAGGAACCTGTATCACAAAAATTTATCAACAGGCTCTCCACAAGGATCTCCACTAAGCCCACTTTATTGGAATATAATGATTTCAGGGATTTTTGATTTGAAACTACCAGGAGAGGCGTTTGCAGACGACCTAATAGTGGCAATTAAGTTTAAATCTCGCCAGCAAGCAGAACAATTGGCGAACGCAACTCTTGATATTATAGCAGCATGGGGAAAGAAAGTGAATCTAGAGTTTAACCCTGAAAAGTCCAAGGTTATGCTTATTAAGAAAAACTATGGGAGCCACCCTCCAATAATTAAAAAAAACAACGAAAAATTAAAAATTACATATGAACTAAAACTATTAGGAATAATATTTGATAACATAATGTCGTTCTTGCCACATTTAAAATATGTGAAAGAGAAGGTTCAACTTTTAACCGCCAATTTAAGTAAATTTTCAAGAGCAAACAAAGGAATGAAAGGACAACACTTAAGAAGTTATACACGTTTGGAATAGAAAGAATGATAGTGTATGGAGCCCCGGTTTGGTATAGTAATAAGGTGGTAATAAATCGGAAACTGAAGTGAATACAACGCATTCCTTTAATTCTCATAACTAAGGCGTACAGAACTACAGCAAATGTAACACTTAATGCATTAGCGAACCTACCTCCAGTACAACTAAAAATTCAACTCGAAAAAGAAATATATGAAATAATGCAAGAATAAAAACATACTAGTTTAACGATCAGATTTTTGCAGACAAAGATATAGCAAATAAGTTCGATCTATGGGTGTATCATCCTGCAGAGAAACTAGCTTATGATTACACTGAAGATATCAATTCGGAAGCTGATCAGAAAATATATACAGATGGGTCACAAATAGATGACAAAATAGGTGCAGCCTTTGTGGTGTTTGATGCGAAAGGGACACAACTGGAAGCAAAACAATTCAAACTTCCTCAGTACGCCAACAATTTTGATGCGGAAGTTGTGGCAATAAAGAAGGCCATAGAATATGTGAAGAAAGATAACATAAGCAAAAGCCAAATTCTCACGGATAGTCTTTCAGCACTGAAGGCAATCAAAAATCCAAACAGTAGAAACCCAGCAATTCAGGAGATTAAACTAGAGCTCAGTAAATTGCAAAATCAGAATATCACTTTAACATATATCAAAGGGCACAGTGGACATAGAGGAAATGAAACAGCAGATGCTTTGGCTAAGGATGCTGCAATGAAAGGAGAAGAGCTTAAAATTCCAATATCGAAATAATATATCAAGAAGCAGTTGATAAACGCGATGTATGATAAGTGGAACGAAATGTGGAATCAGGAGGGAAGAAACAGTAGCACATTCGAGTGGATTAGAAGTGTAAAATCCTTACCCCAACACTTCCCAACCAATCATTATACATCGCAGGCAATCTCTTCTCAAGGCAGATTTCCCTTTTATTTCTACAGATTCAATATCTCAAACTCACTGAAATGTATGTGTGGAGAAAACGCCATAAATTTTTATCATTATCTAGAAAAATGTCCAGTGACAAAGAAAGAAAGAGAACAACTAACCAAAATATTGGGACCTAATTTAACAATTAGGAAACCAGAGATAATCAAACAATCGGAGAGCTATGACATACTTAACAACATGGTACAAATAATACTAGAAAAGTCGTATGAATTACAATTATAAAGGAAAAACTTTTAGCAGAGCAAAGTGACAACAGTAAGGCGTGCCTTTTCACGGTGAGATGTGTGTGGGGGCCCCCAAGACCAGACCAGGTGGGCACTAGTTGCCCGCCCCTACTGCGCACTCACGGGTGGGAGGCTCGGATTAGGTTATAAAGGCAATAAACGTACTGAAGTTCGGTGGCCAACATTTTGAAGAACCAGTATGGTAGAGCAAGTGTAGCGAATCGAAAATGTATTGAAAGTAATATAAAGTTCGAATAAAGAGTAGAAAATTAGTGATGCGTCACATCAATAAACAAGTGGGGTGGGTTTAAACGACATCAGGGATTACAGGGATTACTGGGTTGAAGCAGCTGGAGTCGTCGGTGCGGCGCAGCAACGAACAAGGAAGTGATGTTTGTGTTTGTGAGTTTGTGAGTGCCAGAAGAGGACGCGGAGTGACAAAGAACTGGAGTGGTGGTGTACAGTGTGCAGTGCAGTGGGTGAGGTGCCTAGGGGTGTAGTATAATCTGAAGTAAGACACGGAGGTGTCATGAGGCACAAACCATGGCTGACAAGCGCAGTGAAGAAGAAGAGGAAGACACAGGAGGCAGTTTGAAGACAAGACAAGACAAGACAAGCCACTCAAGTTTAGTGTACATCAGTGCAGTGCAGCAAGTATTGTTTTAAAAAAAAGAGGAAATAATAAACGCCGCTGGTCTGGCTGGCCCGTTCCCTTGGATGGGGAGCGGATGATGGTATCTACTTCCTTTTTCCTCTTTTCTCCCTCGACTCTTCCCTTCCTTCTTTCCTTCTTCCATTATTTTTTTATTAAAAAAACATCTTTTGGTACTAGACCGTTTATTTTATTTTTTTTATTGGCATATTCATCACCCGCGATACATTAGTGGTGCGGGAGAGTCCCAATATAGGGCCTCAATCTACTCTGTCCCTGTCTCTAATGGTGTCTTCGACTGGTCGCTCCCGCGATCCGGTTTGGATCTGGCAGAGTGGGAGCCGCTCCCGCTCCGAGCGCATAGCGAGACTGGTCAAGCCGAATGGTCTGCGAATTCTTAGAGCGGAAGCGCAGGAGGCAGAAGGGGGCCGTCACTTCCGGAACCCCGCCGCGGCACCGCTGGTGTCAACAGTAGCCGCACGTGGTCGCACACAGTCTGCGCCGCAGTCGACGCTTCTGCTTCACGTGTACCTGTCGCTACTTCGGCTGTCAGTCTCCGGCAAAAATGAGCGCCCCATGGGACAGTTCTGGATAAACCTCACCAGCCGAAGTCGTGTTGACTACAATGATCGACGGTAAGTCAGGCCTTATTTGTCTTCCGGACGAACAACGGGCTTCCGCGCCTTTTCGCAGCGGCGTTGTTTTGAGGGCTGTGGAAGTTTCTAGCGACGTACGACGCCGAAAGCAGCATTGTGGTTTTTTCCTAATATCTTGCGCGTTGGCGTGCGATTTCTAGTGTAAAAAAAATGGACAATAACTTTTGCTATGGTGTGACTGCCCCAACTTTGCGTTTTTTCCTTCCCTCGTGCTCCGTGCGTACGCACTGCACATTTTGTAGCAGCTCACGGAGGACGCTTGTGCACGTCTATTCCTAGCCTTACCATCTTCAGGCAAACTTCGGTGCAATCTGTCTGCCCGGGAATGAATAATGGTCTTTGGTCGGCCGTTGGGATAAGCCTTCACCAATAACACTACTGGCGCGGCAGATAATTTTTTTCACGTGGCCAGCAGAAATTCGTAATCAACGTATGAAGTCCGTGTTCATAACACCCGTGTCAACTGCATGTCTAGCATCCTGCACTTACCTCGCGTGTCGCTACACAGCACACTCCCCGGGGTTTCAGCAGTGTGTGTCTGCGTGAAGCCTCTGAGTAAAAACCGTAACTGGGTTGGCGGACACCTGAATCGTTCTGCGAGTAAACGGTGACATCTACCTGCAAAACTGAGGCAGTTATGCGCCTTTCTTTTCCTCAAAAACAGCGCAAAGTTTAGACCCCTTTCATTTTGAGGAAAGGAAGGCCGTATAACTGGCTATCTGTGTCAGTGTGCCTAAAAAAATTTACGTGCTTTCGCGCAATATTTAGGGCTTGGCAATGCTAAACCGCCAGTCATTTTTTTTTATTTTGATGTTTTCTCTACGCAGAGGAGGAAGACCATACAATGCCTGAAGTTATGGACTCTTCAAAGAAGCCGAACGAAACTGCGGTGTCAATTGGTTAGTTCAGATACTAACTTTCCTGAATGCATGTTAATACCATAGCAATTCAGATGCAGTTGGCAAACCTGAGTTAGCTACCCTGCATGCATCAAATCAATTCGTCTTTCTGCCACTGTTATGCTTTAATGGTGAAGCTGCATGCTTATTATGTACCCACCAAGAGGATGCCTTCATTTGACCTGGTGCGGTGAATATGCCTGAAAGAAAAATGAATGTAGAGAGCATGTATGCAATAATATATATCTGTTTGGTCATGCTTGAAAGTTTCACCTAGAGTTAAACAACATACATAAAAAAGGTCTTAATAAAGTTAAATTTCCAGGTATAATGTATATTTAATCCAAATAAACAACACTCAAACTTAATTGTGAGACTGAATTCAAAAATGCCCAGAGAAGCTTGTTTCACCTATTTCTTTTCAAACGCAGCTTCATGGGATGAATGGCAAACAAAGCTGCTTCTCGACTACTATGCACGCTATGCCAGAGACGTGGGCCCACTCAAGAAATTTCGCAGCAAGCGAGCTATGTTCGAGCAAATTGCCTGCGATATGTTCGGCATTCTCGGCATTCATCGCACTGCTGTGCAGTGCTAAACACGCTTCAAGACTGTGTCAAAGCGGAAGAGGAACGAAGAGAAGCACAATAATACATCAGGAAATTCCCGCTGCCGCGTGGAATATGAGCAAGCTTGATGCCATAAAGGCTATAGATGACAGCTTGGAGCCGGAAGTCTTGCGCGGTGTGGACACCGTGAGGTATAAGAAAGCGTCGACTCGTAAAGCAAGTCCTCGACCATCAGCCAGCGCAGACGTCCAGGAAAACTCAGAGTTCAGTGGTGATACCCTGTCTTTAATATCATCAGGGGGAGACTGTTCATTCGAAGCCGGTACAGATTCGCAGGACGAAGAGCCCAAGAAAAAAAGAGCCGACAGGACGTTGCGCCCAAGCAACTCTAGAATGCAACACATGCAGTTCTTTGACGAAATGAACAAACTGCACAGGGAGAAAGAGAAAAAAGGAAGATAGAGAACAAAGGAAGGAGCAAAGGCATCAGGAGCTGCTAAAAGCTCATTCCGAGCATATGGCACTTTTGAAAACTCTAGCAGAAAAGGAGTAGCATCCAGAACTTGGTTTGAGGTGTACAGCCCCTGTCAAAAGAATATACCCCAAGGGGTTTGCTTTTAAGCTATTCAGTTGGGATTCCTAGCGAATCTAGCAATCCAAAGCTTGGGAGGACTGAGGATGTGAAGCCATACCTTTTTCGAGAGCTTATGGTCACTGAGGATGCATACAGGATGCCTCACAAGCAAACCTCCTTGGGCCGAATACTTTTGACGGGAGGTACATCTCCCGTCGAAACTGGTTCTAATTTATTTACACACTTTTTCTAGCATGCAATAAATGTCTGCTCTGATCTCATTTTTCATACAATCGAAGCATGTCATTTGTAAAACGCTTTGACAAGTAGTAGTAGTAAATGGTTTATTAAAATAATAATAAAAAGGAAGGAAAAGATTTTCGCTAGCCCCGGAATCTGCCATCAATACTGAAGCACCCGAGCTGGGGCAGCGGAAGTAAAGGATAGCAGGCCGAATGGAGAAATGAAATGAAAGAGGTGAGGGGACAGGAAGAGAGGATAAGGAGAAGACAGTATACACAAAAACTATTTATACAATAATATGTACAGGTTGCATGTGTGGTGAGTTCATGATGAAGCAAACTTGACAAGAAGAAAAACATTTGATGTGCAATAAATGTTTTTACAACAAAAACTTGATCTCTGTGAATGCAGTTTATAGGTTCTCGGCCAAGGAATTTCTCTTCAATTCGCCCAATCGGCGAAGAGCGCCTTCGCTTTCGGACACAGGCTGTCGACTTGCCCTTAACTCTGCTAGGCTGAGCCTGTTGTGAAGGGCAGCATCAATTCTTCTTTCTTTTCTTTCATCATCTGTCAGCAAATCATTGACGTCAAAGTCACCTCCATCCAAGCATATGTTATGGAGCACACAGCATGCTACGGCGAACTTTGTTATTTTGTCTACAGTTGTAAACTCAACGTAGCGAAGCTGGCGAAACCTTTGCTTCAGCATTCCAAAAGCATTTTCAATGATCACCCTTGTAGTTGCATGGCACTGGTTGTAATTGCTTTTGGCTGCTGTCATCGCCCCGTAGTGCTTGAATGGCGTCAACAAGTGCTCTCTAATGGGATAAGCGGCATCACCTAAAATGTGGAATTTGTTGACTTCGCACAGTGTAGGCAAGTCTTCGTGCACCGCAGACAGCCTCAACACTCGTGCATCATGCACTTTGCTTGGTGGCCCGGTGAACACATCCATGAATTTTCCTCTTGCATCGCATATTCCTTGCATAATTATTGACACCGGATCATGTCTATTTATGTAAGTAGACCTGATCTTGTTGCTAGGGCACCGTATTGGTATGTAGGTTCCATCAATACATCCAATGACATTTGGAAAGCCTGCAAGCTGGAAAAGACGAATCAGCCACAGTTACAATGGGAAAGCCAGGACCTTCACCGTGGTTGGTCAATGAAACTGCTCAAGCATGGTGGTATAACTTTGTGGCAAATGGGGGAATTTAGTTACATGACAGCAGTGTGCAAGCTTAGGCAAAACCAACCGGTAACTAGTTTTTGCTTCTGACCATTTTCTATTTGCCTCAGTTTTACATGTAAGAAAGGAGCATTCTTCAGCATGCTGAAGTCAAAAGCTAGAAAATTTAATGCATGAAATGCTTCAACATTTAAACATATGCATTGTTTACACTGCATTAAGCCCAAGGATTATGAACATGGCATTGGTGAAATCAGTTATTCAAAGTTTAACAGTAGGCTAAGAGGGATTTAAACACTCACTTTCCGGAAATCTTCGGCCAACCTGTCCTTATCTGATGAAAAGTGAATCACATTCGGAGCGATGTGGCACAGAAAATCCAGGACCCTATTTATGACCACTAGCTGGGTTGACTCTGCCATGTTGAACAGTACAGAACACTCTCGCATCGATGCCTTGTTGGCAGCATACCTGTTAAATAAATACAGTAATTATAATTTACCAAACCAGCAGTCACTATCAAACACTCTTGCAGTTACATGATGAATAGAAATTATGATAATTTAGTAGAGCTATTCTGAGCAAGCCTTGCTACATTTATCGTCTTTAAAAATTTGTTCATCGCATGTCCTTGTGTGCCAAATAAAAAACATGCTGGGATCTAATAAGAGGTGTCATCGATTTCTTTTTCCTCGGCACTCTTTTCAAGTGCATACAATACAATGATTTTATAGAAGTAACCAAGGCTGAATTTTAGAACGCTTGCTGTAGAAAAAAAAGTGGAAATGCTGCGGGAGCTGTGAGCTTAAGTCAAGCTGCCGTTCCTTCGGGCAGTTTTTACTCAGCAGCCACCTCTTTGATGGAAATAAACTCTATTATTATTATACACTAATTAAGTACATATTCAGCTGGAAGAAACTATAGCAAACGTGAGTACGACATGAAAACATTAGTGAGATTGCATATCTTGTTTTGCATCCACAAACAGCAACACAGCACAGAAAAATTTTTCATCTATCAAGCGCATTATTCGCATCCCCACCAAACGTTTCTCATTTTCTTGGTGCTTAAAATGAAGCTCACCAGACAAAGGAAAGAATGTGTTCCTCCGGCGTCTTTGCCGGAGAACCGCCGTGGTGTCTATTCGACGGGAAACATTCAGACTCCTCGAACTTCGCAATGAGGTCATAGCATGCCTGGCGTCTCAGGCGGAAATTCCTGCGGAACTGTAAAACATCATTACTCATCGGACCATACTCGCGCATAAACACTTACTTCTTCTCTGGAGTAGTGTTGCACCACTGTGCAGACATAGTCAGCAACCTTCGGCACACACAGTGGCACGCTGAAGATTACTTTAAACATCGCCATGTAGACAGCACTGTCGTCCTCGTCGGAGCTGCTGCTGGAATCGCTGTTGTCATGTGCTAGATGTGACAGCAACACAGACGGCATTCCAAGCGTAGTTAACCGGCGCCTCTTGGACATTTTTTGTTTCACACAGCGCGGCCCACGCAAAACACAACTCAGCAAGGACGCTACAAATGCGTGACTACACCAAAAGCCGACACTTGCTTCTGCCTACGAGTAGGGAACGCCGCGGTTAACTCGCACCGCTTCCGCGACGTAGCGGAAGTGGCTCTGTCACGTGAACACATCTCGGAGCCGCTCCGACTTTTTTCTCGGAGCGCGTCAGAGCGCTTTGAGCTGGAGGCGAGCGCTCAGAAACAACCAGCCGAACGTAGTCAGAGCGCCCGGTTTCGACCAGCCGAATGTGCGGCCGCCTCTCAGAGCGCTCTAGAGCGATCTAAAGCGACCAGTCGAAGACACCATAATACAACATCAGCTGTGCGTCGACACGTCCGCCGGAGTGTGAGGAAAATGACAAGCAGTCCAAGACAGGCGCGAGCGCCGGCAACGACGCCACGATTGGCCGAGACCGGAGCCCAATCGCAGCTGAAATGGATATGGCAGTGCGCCAGTGAGTGAGCGTAGAGTCGTCAAAAGGTAACAAGAATGCGATAACGATATTTAAGGCATACTTCTCGGTACACACTAGCGAACAGTTCAGGCGCGTACAGTACACGCACACCGAGCCGCCGGTGGCGGCATCCACCGTGCGTAGATAAAGCGGAGGAGGTTCGGGGAAAGGCGTGGAATAGATTGGAGTCAGGCTAGGCAATGCTGTCTTGCACGGAGATAAGTCACGTAGAAGGAGATAGCAGCCGCTCGGGTCCGCTGCACGGGCACCGTTCAAGAACCAGCATTATTTTTGGCAAGGTCTTCGGAAGCCCGGTTGTTATTCGTTGCATGTATAACTGGACATGGATTCCTGTCCCAGGCCGAAGCGCGAATAAAAATACTGGTGTGGAGCCAGCAGCGGCAGAAGTCGTTTTGATTTAACCGTAAACAACTTGGTCGTCTTCCATTTGGCACATCATGAAGCACAATTAAATGAGAGGGATGTCGGAGAGGGGAAGTCGAAGTCATCTCATACGACGTGTTCTCGCCAGGAACTTTGTCTGCCACCACGTTTGGGGTTACTGCAGTGCTGCCCTAATTCATTTTCTTTGCAATGATTGTTTGTTTTAAGATAGTTTTCGTGATTTTCGTGACTTTTTTATTAGTTCAGAACATGGTTCTGTATAATATGGTTGTTTCTAAAATAAAAAGCAAAAATGAAGTGTCTGCCGCATCAGGTTGCATTCGATGCGCCGACCGTCCGCATGAGGTCATTCTCGACTTTACATTCACAGGTACCCGGGAGTCATACTACTCCTGGCCCAATGGTGTACCGGGTAAGGGATGCACCATTGACCTGCGATGGCAGGTACTGCCACCGTTGGGTTGCTGCGCTTCCCGAGCAAACGCTGGCAATCAGTCATTCATTTCACTGCAACCTGCCATGGTGGTCAATGTGCTCACTATCCACGCAATCCGGTGGGCAGGCTGTGATGACGCCACACGGTCACGTGTCCTAGGTGAGCCACCTAAGTTGTTTGACCCACCTAGGTTGCTTCGACCGTCTGCACGAAGGCGCCATCTTTCATGTGTTCCATCGAGGTTATCACCGAGAGAGATGATTTCGCTCAATGAGACAAGTAAGGCTTCCGCCTAACAGCAAGCCAGGAAGGCGCAGCCTGTATGCAAAGGGGCACTAACCTCGACCTTGCATTCCACAACGATCAACCAGTAAAACACATCAGCTGCCGTTTCTCCGATCATTGGGCTATATATGGCCCTGGCGATGAATCTAAGTTCTCTGCCGGCAAAACCATTTGACGGATACGTTTACAACAACGCGCCCGTCAAATTCAATGAAGTGTAAACATTCACTGAGTGATTGATGGGTGGAAGCAATTACACCAGTTTAAACGAGTGGAGGGGCCATCGTGATTTAGCAGAAACGACAGCGGCTAGCATTCTGGTGTCATTTGGAAAAGGACAGATAGTAGATGAGTCCAAAGAGGTGGACTTCCCGTTCCACTGCTGTACCACGGGTAGAGAGAAAAGAAAAGGAAGGTAAAATAAAATATGTCGGAATAGTTCCAAAAAAAGTGGTGATAGGATGTGTAAAGAGGAATATAATGTAAAAAGAAAAAGGGGGAGGAAAGCGGTGAGAGGGTTGACCACCATCCAGCGTCTCCACAGCCAAAGGGGGAGCCCGGCACAACCAGCGGCATTTATTTTATTTCAGTTTTTTTCCTTGTTTCTTTGTCTTCATTTTTCGGTCTTCGGAAGATCCTGGCTCAGTATGATGTTCATCCACTTGGCCAAAAGTGATCGTCGAGTCCTTGCTGTACTTGCATTCTGATAGTCTTCAGATAATTTTATTTCTTTGTTTTTCCTGGTTGGGTTGCTGAAAATATAACTAAAAAGAAGCATTTTAGAAGATGAATATATACTGCAAATAAGTTAGTTATGCAAAGGTTCTTTCTAAGTATTTGGACGAAATTTAAAATTGTTACTTAAGGATTTGTCTACTTTTAGAGGACAAAAAAACGGCTTGAGGAGGGCGACCCCAGCCCGACCACCACCAACGCGGACTTATGCCCCGAATAAGTCGCAATCCGCAGTGCGGCTGAAGACATGAATGAAAATTCGGCTGTTCTTATTCTTATATGCAGCTTTCAGTTGACTATTTGGGCTCATAGCCTGTCCGGGCAAGAGCCCTGGCTGGCAAGGCCATAAGGCAAAGTTGGAGTCTCAGATTATGTGAACGATCCTGATACTCAGTGTCCAGAGGGCCCGACTCCAGCCGCTGACGCCCAAGGTGGCTGTCAGCCGTGGCAAGTGGGTCATAGATGTTCGCAAGAGCCACCAGTTCTGAGGTGACAGCCAGCCGTGCCAAGTGAGATATACACTCACTCGCCTCCATTGGAAGCAATTGAGTGAGACTTCTTTGTGGAAGGTCCACGTTGCCATTTCTACAGGTTGCCGACGGGCACGAAGCCAAGGTTCGTCTAAATGCCTGCGATGCAGAATCGCGACACACCGGAACGGCCGAAGATGGTGGTGGTCCCGCCTAGATCACCCTCTGTCAATAGCCACAAAATAAAATTCCTCTTTTTTTTATTTGTACATAAAAGATGAAAGTGTAAAGCGCCAAATGAATTAATCATTTCAAAGTTTGTTTTGATTCTATTAATGTAGAGATTTATAAGGGATAAAGGGGTTGCTATTTTGGATTATTGCAGCATTTAGCAATAATAATATTATCATTTACTACTTAAATACTATCAATAAGATCGTGTAAGCTAATAAAATATTTTGTGGTTTAAAATGAAAAGTTAGCTAAGTATATGTGAAGAGCTGTGTGGGCATCATGAGTGCGAGTGAACCTCACCCGCCACTCTTGGTCTGAGAGTCACCCATGATACTCCACACCAAATTTGCTCTATATTAGTAAAGGAGTTTGATATAAGGGGAAAGGTGATAGGAAAAGAAAAGAGTAGTTATATAGATGGGGACGATATTTTAGGAATAATAGAAAAAGCTAAAAAACAAGGATCACTTGTCCTTGGAGAATATGTTTAGTGTAATATAAAGCTGGATACGTTTACAACAACGCGCCCGTCAAATTCAATGAAGTGTAAACATTCACTGAGTGATTGATGGGTGGAAGCAATTACACCAGTTTAAACGAGTGGAGGGGCCATCGTGATTTAGCAGAACAACAGCGGCAAGCATTCGGGTGTCATTTGGAAAAGGACAGTCGCAACAGACTGCCTGATCACCTGCCCCACTTTTTTTGTCTCTGTAGTTTGCTGAAAGTCGAAAGAAGGCAATATTTATTGCCGCGGTGAAGGGTACTCGTCCGTGAGGTAACTGTGAGGATTTCCGCGAAAGCGGGGAAAACAGCCTCAGTTGCAGTGAAATGTTCGCAGTTGCCTTTCTTCTCTTCACGGGAGCTACGATATGATGGAATTTCGCAGCGCCGCTGCATGAAGGAAGGGGGTCCCAGGTCGCGCGTCTTTCAGGGCTCGAACTCATACTGGGGACTCTGTTTGCACTGTGTTTCCGCTCATACTGGGCACTGTGTTCCCGAAAACGGCATAGCAGGGACCGAACTCTTACGGCAACGTCGCGCCATTCCATAAACGATGCCACATCCGATTCGGCTGCAGTCCTAAAATGAGGCCAGCCTGGTCGGAAAGCGACGCGGGTGCGCGCAATGGCCGCGACTTTCCTACACCTGCAGCAGTCCTGCCGCCATTTTCCAAGGCGGCTTAACGAGGAGCAGCCCCAGGTGAGGAATCGAGGAAACGCGGAGGATGAGCGCGAAGTGCTGCAACGAGCGGCTACGCTATGGGGAAGCTTTCACATGCATGTAGTTGTACATAAACTGTTCCGTAAACTGAAGATGGGCAATAATAAAGGAGGGCATGCGAGAAAAGTAAACATATAAAATTGAACCGAATTGGGCAAAAGGACCAAGAAAAGAAGAGACGCAGACACGCGACCAGAGAAAAAAAATATAAAGAGACAGAGGCCAGAAGACGCGACCAACACCGAAATAAATTGGTGCTTCGCCTGCAATATATAAGAACTGGTTCTCGCGGCGCCGTACTTCGCCATTCGTTTCAGCGGTTCAACACGGTGCCCTTTGCATAGCGCCATTCGTTTGAGAAAGGTGCAGACGCCGTGCCGGTCTAGTTCAGGAAAAGTTGAGGGAAGCTGTGCACCGCCTCAGTGCTCATAATGATAATAATAATAATAATAATAATAATAATAATAATAATAATAATAATAATAATAATAATAATTGGTTTTAGGGGAAAGGGAATGGCACACTATCTGTCTCATATATCGGCGCACACCTGAACCGCGCCGCCGTAAGGGTAGGGATAAAGGAGGGAGTGAAAGAGGAAAGGGAGAAAGAGGTGCCGTAGTGGATGCCTGGCACAGGAATAATTTTAACCACCTGGGGTTCTTTAACGTGCACTGACATCGCACAGCACACGGGTGCCTTAGCGTTTTGCCTCCATAAAAACGCAGCCGCCGCGCCGCGGTAGGGTTCGAAACCGGGAACTCCGGATCAGTAGTCGAGCGCCCTACACTGAGCCACCGCGGCGGGTAAGCGCCGAAATCGTGCCGCCGCAGCCGCCATGGAAGCAGACGATGGCTTGCGCCTTGGAATAAACGGCGAAGAGACTCGAATTTTCCCACTCGTCGACGAGAGCAGTGGCCGCGTTCGCCAAAATGACGGCTACGCGTACTCAGCAGTCTCGACAACACGTGCATGCAGCATGCATGATGCACGTATACACCCAGTCGTGTACAGTACAAGAACGGACATGCGTTCGGCGCCAGCTGCCCTGAGTCGCGCGCGCATCAAGGCTAGCTGAGGGCAACACTCATTTCGATGGGCTGTTCGAAAATTCTTCACGCGGTTCGATATATGGTGACGCCCGCTGATGTGGGACGCACACAGCTGGCTCAATTTGACGCCGAGGCTAGCGGGCTACCAGCTCTGCATTCGACCATTCGCTTCGCAAGCAGCCTGTACCAAGCTGTACTTGAAATGCCTGTAAATAGATGCACAGATAAACATTGGCATCCCCTTTGGGTCGGGGCGGTTGTAGGTGCCAGCTTGCCCAGCAAATGAGGTGGTTAATTGTTTTTCTCTTCCTTTCTAGCTGTTCACCTTCTTTTTTTAACTTTGGATCCTGTTCTGTTCATTTTCGTTCCACGCCATTCAAGAATATTTTTCACGTATTGAACATTATTATACTTCATTTCTTATTACTTTTCATATTACTTCGATTTCTGAGACGTTTGTTGCAATTTCTCTAATTTGCTTTTGCGCCACCCGCCGCGGTGGCTCAGTGGTTAGAGCGCTCGGCTACTGATCCGGAGTTCCCGGGTTTTAACCCGACCGCGGCGGCTGCGTTTTTATGGAGGCAAAACGCTAAGGTGCTCGTGTGCTGTGCGATGTCAGTGCACGTTAAAGATCCCCAGGTGGTCGAAATTATTCCGGAGCCCTCCACTACGGCACCTCTTTCTTCCTTTATTCTTTCACTCCCTCCTTTATCCATTCCCTTACGGCGCGGTTCAGGTGTCCAACGATATATGAGACAGATACTGCGCCATTTCCTTTCCCCCAAAACCAATTAATATTATTTTGCGCCACTAACACTTCGGTCTTCTCTTGCGCGTCTCTACAGCTATACTGGGTTCATTTTGATTTCACTATCCCTAAACTCCGGAGCTACTAAGGCTGAATACGTCCTTTCCGACACCTGCATGGTTGTAGAGGTTTAAAGTCTACCAGAACATGTTTAATGATTTCGACACTGCGTCCGCATGGTGCACAAACAGCATCTCCCTGCTCATACTTGTTTTTCTACTGCCTGGTTCTAAGGCAGCCTGATCTGGCCTGAAATAGGAGGGTACTGCCTCTTGAATTATCATACACTGTTTACTTTCGGATTTCTTACCGCAGCTCTGTATTCACGCAATGACTCTTTGTTCCTCTTTTCTAGTGCGAAAGTACTACTTGACGAGGTGAGCCCGGCTCATCTGTTTGTGTGATGCTTGACCTTGAGGATGACCTTGGGCAAACCATAAGCAAATAAATATTGCCGCGACTGGGATTCGAACCCGAGGCGGCGCGCCAACAGATCAGCTTCGCTGGCCACTGCGCGAGAGCAGGAAGCCGCAGCCGATCACGCCTCCTGCTAGACTGCAACACACTCGCGCGCTGTGCACTGCACGTCGCTTTTTTCATCAGCTACTATCAAACTAATATTCGCGCTTTGAGCTATGTGGCGGTAGTTGCAGACGTGCTCTGCATTCGTTGGCGTCGACAGCGTTGTGGCAGAAGCGCGGTACAAGAGCAATACGCGTTGGCGTTGACTACAACATTGCTGCAGAAACGCGGAACTGGAGCAGGGCCGGCCGGCGTCCATTGGGTAAATTGGCATTGACGATGAAAAAGGTGAAGACGCGCATAACTGGCTCCCTGGGTCAGTGGACACCTCAATCGCGCTTTCAGGAACGTGGCGGTGGTGTCCATCTGCAAAAAAAAACGGCGCTTTCGCACAATATTTCGTGGTTAGCAATGCTAAACCGCCCAACCGTTTTTTGCCTCCACTTATCAGTCTCGGTTTCATGAACCGTCTTTTCGACGTTCGTTATTGCCCTGAAGTTGTTGCCTGTGTAGCCTGTCGTAAGCCTTCCAGGCCTTTTCCTCCTCCATTGTGTGTCCGCGTTTTTACTATACAAATACCTGAACCACAGCGGGGGCCTAGTGGTTTGAGCATCCGCCTCGCATGCGGGAGGTGCGGGGTTCGATCCCCAGTGCCGCCGGGTACCCACCGGTGATACAATGCATACAAGCTTTCCCCTGCCTGGTGCTCGGCTTCTTAGGGTGAAATGCTTGGTAAATGGGTCTTCGACCCTACACTGTAAAAAAAAATGCTCCGCAGTACAGAGAAACCCGCTGGTAATGCGTTGCCGGAGGGTTTTCCGCAATATGAGGTACGGACTAAATGTCAGAAACAGAGACTCCGTATGACGACTGTCACATTCTTGGTAACGGAAAGTTACGCCATGCTATGCACGAGACCGAAATCGTTTTTTCACAACGAATGCTTATGTTTTGTTCTTACTGAAGTTTCCGCAATGTGTATGCATACGTCCTCCGTTCACTCGGAAGTCATTTTATTTAGAGCGGAAATTATCTGTATTGTAATTATGTACTTTCTGTAGTACATGAACATGCGTCTTCGTATAGCTTCTGCCCGCAATGTTCACTGCAGATATAGCCGTCCAGGTGCCGAAGAAATAAGTATTATGTACAAGGCTTTCCTTTACGCATATTATGTAGTGCATACGTACAAAGAATGCAGCTTAGAATGAAAGAGTGGTAAGTGTTTGGGTGAGTACAAGTACATACGTTTTATTTTCATGGCAAACTACACACATTGTACATCTGCACATTGCTGTCGGATCCATCTGAAAAGCATAAAAGAATCCTCATTTAGTGGTCACACAACGCCAAATATAAATTTCACAAATACATTTCAACCATCCGCTATTGGACAATCGGCTTTCGTAGAAGCTTTCAAAAGCCATTCACCGAGAACCAACCCGTTATAATTTATTGCCCAAAATTCATTTCTCATAACAGTAAACAGTAAAAACCACAGGTCCAGAAAGAAGCAGACAAAATGCGCTTTCCCGGGCGGCACTGTGCGCATGAAAGTCTTTACAGTTGCTTATTTTGTGCAAAGAGAAAGTAGCTCAGGATGGGGGCCAGATGCAATTCAATGCAGGTGCCTTTCTGTACATAGTACTAAATGCACAACTTAGCGAGCAAGGAACATTGGTAACATCTGAAAAAGGTGGGAGACGCTTGCCGAATTTATCGTCCATCCAATTTGTTATAGGCAAGACAAGACGAAGCGAAAGTCCCGCACTCAGTTTATATCCAGTTCCCGGGCATGCCCGTTGCGGCAGATTATGACGCTTTTTATTATGACACAAACTTGGAATACAGCCCCAGGAAGCACACTTCCCCAAAACCGCATGTTTTCACTCATAGCTTCCATTATCTCAGCATGTGCAAGAAAATGTACTAATATCTGATGTCAGTGAAAATGCAGTCACACGTACCGGAAGCAGCTCACTAAGGTATTCCAATATCTCTGCAGTGTGCCTCACAAGGAACGGATGCTCAAGTTTCAAAAAAGGGCTCTTGGCAGAAATTTAACCAAAGGCCGTTGCCATGTGAACCTTTTCAAAATGATGACCCAGAAAGACGAAGTGTCCTCATGTGTCTGATGCAAAAGAAGGATGAAGGCATGAGTGTTTCTGCTTTTTGAACAGCTGTGATAAGTTTTTTACTGGTACTGCTTGGTGCAGCTTCAGTCTCCTTCTTGACATTTTGTGAAATAATTATATATCTGCGAAAGATCTCGCTAGCAAACATTTTGGCACTAATGGAGAAGCAAAAAGACCCATGTCTTAGGCCTTTTTTGTGACACTAAAGGAAGGCTTGCCTTTTAGAGTCATTGATTACGAAGAGGTCCATGTGGCAACAAACTTTGAGAGAATTCCTTCAAGGGCTCTTTGTTCTCATGAGGTGCCCTGTAGATATATCACAACACCTCAGTGAGCTGTTACCAACCCTGTGAGTTCACTGTCACTTGACATCAAGGGTATGTACTTTTCCTCGCCACATGCAGCAATCATGTATATGTCAAGAGAAAGCATAAAAGATTTCTAAGTGCAATTCCAGATTGCTTGCGGAGGAAAGCACAAGAGAGGCCATGCTCAGCTGTTACCTTTGCTTCTTGCTCGAGTTCTACAGTGAGTACTACGTAATGACAGGTGTCTGCATCAACTCATATTTAACACCCGTCCTGTGCGACCTCCATCTTGCACTACATGACAGGCAACTTTATAACACCCTTCATGCAAAGAGTGTCATCAGGGTCGGTGTGTTCTGTCAGTTTCCTGGTCCTGTGGTTTGTGCTGTGTTTTCTACTCTTAAATTATTTACTGCCTTCATTCTCCACTCCATGAAGCCTGAATGTGCTACACTGGGCTGCTCCACGCGTCGTGGAGCAGCCCAGTGGCCATTTTGTTGTAGCCATGCTTACTATATTCAGCAGACAAGGGTACATGTGAGACACATCATTAATAACTATTTCTCACAGTGGTATCTGGTGCAAGAATATCTAAATACTACTCAATTTTTGCTTAAGTTTTCAGATACACTCTTAGATTAAAAACATAATTTGGCTATATTAGCTGAAGCACAGCACCAAGGTACTCACAAGTTACCTGAAGCACTGTACGCAAGTTCTCGTGCCGTCATGAATACAGCACACTGGCCACATCTTCATAATGCGTCACTCCAGCACTTCGGTAGCAAAATTTTCCTTTAAAAAAAAGTAGTTTTGTTTATGTTAGAGTGGTCATATTTAATTTTACTATATACTATGTACTTCTCATTGTACTGCCCCAGACTAAAAAATACGAATGATCACGCTTTGAATTATGTCATATGTGATCACCAAATTATGTGATCACCATTATGTGATCACCAATATGTTCTTAGAAGTTCTGATTGAAATAAATCTGACAAAATATTATTTCAGAAAATGTGGCACAAGGAAGAAGGACGCTAGCTAGATAACCTGGACGAATGTCTTCAGTTGCATGCAGCCACCGGCACCATTGCACACAAAATGTACAATAAAGTGGGTTTTACCTTTCCGAATAGAATTTAATGCTGCAAACATTTAAGTAAAAAAATTTCAACCTTCCATTCCGCATAAAGGAAAGAAAATTCCTCTCGTTTTTTCACAAGCCTCTGCAAGTACACAATTCAGTGAATCTACTCTACAAGTACATGAATCTATCAGCACGAGACAGGGACGAGAAAAGAAACAAAACAGGCACTGACTCGCAACTGAAGTTTATTGAAGTGAACAGAGAGTATACAGAAAAGCCACACGCCACAAACTACACAATTACACATAAGCTACTTCACAACATAAGTAAAAGATTGCCCTTAACATTCCTCTCATCTAGACAGTCCAACCCGCTGCATGTTAACGCTATGGGCAGCACACTCACACATTCGTCACCGAGTCATAATATGTGTCTAGCCTCGATAATTTTCTGGTTAATCTGCTGTGAACGTAGTGCCAAAATGCGTGTTGCCGAAAGGAATGGCTAGCAGCCTTCACATCCCTTGTAATATGCAGATAAGTTACAACCCCTACCAATATCCAAATACCTCTCATGCTCCTGTAGTCTTACATTGATACACATTTCAGTTTCACCAACATAAACCCAACCACATGATAATGGTATGCAATGCATGCAATGGTTGCAAGGCACATATATGTTGCCACGTTTCACTCGACACATGTGCTTTTCCCTAACGAAATTCACAAAATTATTAACAATTTTACAGATCGTAGACAACTTATTAGGGGCCGAACACACCATTTTTACGTCGTACTTTCTGGCCACAGTTTTCAAATTTTGCAACAATCTATGTATGTACAGTAACACAGTCAGTCTTTTGGCATCTTACTGGCTGGCCCCAGCCTGATCATGCCAGTCTCTGCGAAGGGGTTTCAGCTTTTAACATGCTAAAGGGAAGAATGGCACAGCATCAAGTAACGAGGAAAGCAGGACAGCACACCCACGCACAAGTGCCAACCCTGGAGCAGATACAAAATCCAAGAGCGCGTGCTTGACATTCAGCGTTGACAGTCAAGGAAACAAGGAAACACAGATTTGAACGCTAAAGATTGAACGAGCCCGATCCTTGGCTGCCAACGCTGAATGTCAAGTACACGCTCTTAGATTCTGCACCCGCTCCAAGGATGGCACTTGTGCGTGGGTGTGCTCTCCTGTTGTCCTCGTTACTTGATGCTGCGCCATTCTTATCTTTAGCATGTCAGACCAACTTGCCCAATCTTATATGCTCAGCTTTAACAATTTATCGCACGCTTCTGCAATAGCATGGTTGGGAAATCATGCTTTCATTAGCCTTAAAATCTTCTTTTGGAAACCAGTTGTCACGATGTAAAAGCATTGCTTCACCAATACCGAGCCTAGACTTGACGACGCAATGCTATCTTTCACTAGCTTAGAATCGTTCGACCAACAGTCAAGTAGCTGCTTAACACGCCTGGGTGAATATCGCTAGCACACATGGCATGTGCAGAACATCAAGGTAAGGTTCAGAAACCACAGCTCTTTTTGTTGGGACATTTTCTCCAAGGTAAACTTAAGACAAAGGCCTTGCTCCTTAAACAAGTTCACAATATGTACAGGTCCCACACTATCACAACCTTTGTAAAAGACCAGAAAATCATAGACGTAGCGAAAGATTTCCCCCAGCCCATGCAATTTCTTGGCAATCATTCCTTCCACCCTGCTTAAGAGAATATTGCTTAGCACAGGGGCAACCTTCGAATCGATACATTTAGCAGACTTTTGAACATATGCCGCACTGCCATACTCCACAAACATGCTCTTCACTTCAAATAAAAGGAGGCAAGTGCCAAAAACGACATGTTACACACCCGTTCCTAAACACGAGCTCATCGTTGTGCTCCGATATACACATTCATAAGCTTTTCACAAGATCTTCATACGGGATAGAATAAAATAGTTCTACATCGACACTAATCACAAGAATCCGCTGGATTGTCATTCTTAAGATACTCAACCACACTGCGAATTGAGTGCAAGAAATGGATCTTCAAGATGCGAAGTAGACAGATGCTTTTGCAAATAACCAGAGATAATTTTGCATGAATCCTTCTCTGAAATTTATCTGAAGAGCATGTTATTGAATAGCATTTACTTGAAGAGCATGTTTGTAGAGTAGCGCAGTGCGGTATGTGTTCTAAAGTCTCGAATATGTAGTGGTTCAAAGGTTGACCTTGTGCTAAGCAATATTTTCTTGAGTAGGGTGGATAGAATAATTGTCCAGAATGTGCATGGGCTGGGGAAAAATCTTTTGCTAAGGTCGATGATTTTCTGGTCTTTTATAAAGGTTGTGATAGTTCGGGACCTGTACATCTTCTCAAGTTGCTTAAGGAGCAAGGCCTTTATCTCAGGTTTACCTTGGAGCAAATGTCCCAAGAAAAAGAGCTGTGGTTTCTGGACCTTACCTTGATGTTCAGCACACTTCATGTGTGCTGGCGAGTGTTAAGCTGCTACCTGGCTACATGTCGACCATTCCAAGTTAGTGAAAGATAGCGTTGCACTTTCTAGCGCGGGCTCAGAATTGATGAAATTATGCTTTCACAGCATGACGACTAGTTTCCAAGAGCAGATTTTAAGGTTAACGAACGCAGGATTTCCAAACCTTGTTACTGCAAGAGCATATGATAAATTGTTTAAGAAGCTGAGACAGTTTTGCGGTGACCGGCACAATCAGGCTGGGGCCAGCCAGGAGTGGCCTAGTGGTCCGAGCATCTGCCTCGCAAGCAGGAGGTGCGGAGTTCGATCCCCAGTGCCACCGGGTAACCAGCGGTGATACATTGGGTCGTTTCAATGGCCAGTTTAAAACTTGAAATAACCATGCTGCAATATATACAAAAAATGATTTGTGTGCTCTCTCTTACATGACATAGTTAATCATATCATAGTGTTGGTAGTACACAAAATGCATGTGTGGAACATATACATGCACTGTTTTTGTTCACATTTTACCTGCTATGTGCTGTTATGGCATGTTATGTGCTGGGAAAGCAACAGGTAGTGAGCAATGTTGTGTTGCAGCCTTTCTTCTGGTGGAATTTGAATCATGTGAGGTGCAGCTGAAAGAAATTGTTTCATACATAAGTATATTTCATGTAACACAACAAAAAGTGCACAGACCCATCATGAGTTGTGGTTTAAACTAACAGCGAGCTTTTTACTACTCTATTTAACATATGATGCAAGTCAGTGATGCTGGAGGCACAAAACTAAATACTGTGAGGTAACAAGAGCTAATATGGACAATCATGCCTTTAAGAGATATTGTCAATATATATTTTCCGGAATGAACTAAAGTTATCCTTAGAAGCATTCAGAGGAAGATAATTTTGCTAAATGCCTTTTGCCAGAATAGGCCTTTTATGAACCAGTTGCAACTGAAAAGAATAACTTTAAGACCATGCTATGCATGCTCTAACGCCAAAGTAGTTGCATACAAGCAGTATACTATGCCGCTAGTTTTATGGTGGGCCTGTACTGCACAATTTTCATGCAAGGTAGTGGAAAGTATGTGCCATGAAACAGACCTCTGCTTGCTGAAACTGGCAAATAAGTACTGGGTTTTTAAGGCAGGAAAGAAGTTACATAGTTCCTTCTGCAGGTTTTGAACTTCAGGTTAGTTATTTGAAAAATATCAATCCCTGAACTGCAATTATTGAAGTTTTTAGCAAATAACATTTCCATTGTAACAGTGGAAACTCTCTTTTATTTGAGGAACGACTTTTCAAAAGCCTGCGTTTCATGGTGGCTGTCAAGTAGCCCTGATAAAGAGAAACCAGTCACGACACACAACCAAGCCCCCGTAGCACATTTTCAACTATACCCTCATGATATAGGTTTAAAGTAAGTGTTAAGCAATACAAATACAAATCCCTTGATTTCCTTCATGATTTATCACTGGTGTATACATACAAAGATAACCGTACAAGATGTGGAGTGCATGGTACAGAAAGAGTAGGCAGATGGTTTCTTGACACTCAAAAAGTGAACAAGGGAAGGAAAAATCTCAGGGTGCTTGCCGTTTCGACAAGACAACTTGTTTTCGTCTGGGGTCAACATATACAGAGGAAACTTAGAATCAAGTACAGGGTTGTCCACTCTTAGTGCGAACACGCGAGCACATGGCTGTGCTCTTTGGGCCACTGTGTCTGACATTGCCACATATCGAAGTGTAACATGACACGAAGCACCACATCCAGGTGCATCTCCTCTTGCGCCATTTTGCAGCGATGAGTGGCTGCCCCGCACACAGTGGACCTCTAAAGAGTGCGGCCATGCGCTCACATGTTTGCACTAAATGTGGCCAGCTCTGTACATTCCGGAATTGGCACAATTATTTGAAAAGGCCTTGCACATGGTCAGAGGTTTCCCAACCCATAATTTCCCCCTCCTTTCCTGCTTTCTTTAATTTATCGTTATACTTTAACCTTATGCCCTGCACCTCCTGACATCACTTCTCGGAACCTTGGCTTCCATACTCCTCCCCCTCCCTCTTCTTTTTGCCTTTTCTCCGAACCTGCCCTCATTTTCTCTTTTTCCTTCAAATTATTTTGCCCCCCCCCTGATATTTTATTCTGCCATGGTGCTTAATTCCTTTATCCTAGTTTTTCAGGAAAAGGCAGCCAGCCATACCAAGCCACCTGTTGCGGCTGGACATAAAGCCATTCAAGCCCACTATCCACACTCCATACCCCGAGATTCGTTTCTACTGAATTGGGCTTTTTTGTTTTCACAGTTTTGCAGGTCAACCGGTTAATCTTCTTTAGCAGCTATCATGCCTGGTCAAGGTTCACGCTCTCCATCGTAACGCCCTTCGCATATCGCACCCTCGTCCCACACAACAGGCCTTTCGCCTCGAAGTGAAAACCTTATTTAAACCCCACCAATGATGAACACTTTGCCAGACAAAGACAAGTCCTCTTGTCGAAACGTCGGCAAGCACCCTGAGGCTTTTCCCTTCCTTATTCAGTTTGTGAGATACCAGGGACAGGTGTTCAAGCAGCCATATCACACTAATACCCCTGTCACACGGGCACCGCAAAGGCCTTTGAGAACCATATCCAAAGGCGTAAGGAGTGCAGCTACCCGGTACAAATGTTGCGCCTTTGTCGCTAAGGGCCTTGGAGGCGAAGGCGCTCAACCGAGACCTTCGGAGCCCGAAGATGCGGCATTCGAGAAGCTGTGATCGCAGTACCATCCAAAGTCAAAAAGTAAAAGCAATAAAAAATAGATAAGCTAATAATGTTTGAAAACATTTTTTTCAAATACGAAAGGTGCGTCTGGCTTTGGTTTTTGTACGGGTGTTTATGTTTTATGTTCAAATTTCAAGACAGTGAAAGTGTTGCGGCAACACCGAGCGCCCATGGTGGCCAAGGCAATACACGTACAAAACCTGCACCTGCTGATGAGAGTAGCTGTTGCAGTACTTTTAAGGAAGCAATCAGAATAAAAAAATTGTCAAAGCTCAACGAATGAACAGAATACACCGCTATAATTTTAGAACACTCACTTCAGCCACCTCGAGTATAGCAGCGGGTGTTAAGCCTGAACGACTTTCACCTTTGGGCTGCACCGTGTAGCTGCATCGCTGCTCCTTTAAGCTTTCGCTCCTTTGGTGAAAAATGGTGCCTTTGCTGGAAAGGCCTTCGAGGAATGCCATGTGACAGGGGTATAAAACACATTTTTTACTGACACGAAAGACTCAGTGCCTTTAGCTCTGACAACATTCTGAATCATGCTTTGGTGGCTTAGCATATCAAAATACTGGACATGACAAAATCAGCTAATTAGTGAGGGCTATTATTTGCTATAGGTAAAATTATAACATTCTCCTAAAATAATGAAAAGAAACCACCAGCACTGACATCAATGTACAATTTGGCTGTAACATACTGACATGACAATATAGTTACACGTAAATTCCCTTTTCGCACTTCAAAACTGCATGCATTATTTCTAGAAAGTGCGAGAACAGAAGATCATACATAGTGCCAAAGAAAAGAGTGCATAATAGTACCACTTATGAGGTGTTTATCGGCAACTGCAATGAGCAAGGCTATGTTAATGGCAATCCAGAGTTATTATGTGTCTTACGAGCGCATGCACTTGGGAGGTGATAGCAGCTGTGGACGCAGCTGTCCATCGCAGTTTGGAGTCTGTCGAGATAACACATGGGGTAAGGTATTCCCTGTTTTGCTGCCGAAGGCAAAACCGTCAGCGAGTGGAGTTGCCTTGCTATTCACTGTCAATATCTACTGCTCAAAGTAAAGGAAACTAGGGCATAAAACATACAGCATTTCATATTATGCTTTGGCCAAATGCAGTGAGAATGAAACAGACTAGAGACTTGTCTTATGACGTTTGCACTCTTTACTTTGCACCAGAGGAAAATAAATTTATGTACAGTTGACCTACTGCTTGCCACAGTCCTAGAAGAAATAAATCCAGGTCTCAGAAATTCTACCGAGAGAATACTGATGCTGCATGTGCATTTCTCTGAACTGTTCTGAAATATGCAGAAGTTACCAATTTTTTTTACTACCTGATTACATACTGTATTATTTGCAAGGAATAGGAGGTTAACGGACTGGGAAAAAATGTCAGGAATGGTACCTTTGGTACTGGGCACTTGGACAAACAAATGACCCACTGGGCGTCCCCAGGAGCTCTGCTACCAGGCACCCCTAGCAACAGTAGTCAATTTTCCAGATCCAAAGGAGCCATGCGAATGATTGCCGAAAAGTCAAATTTAAGGACAGCAGATGCATGAACACAAAACAGTTTTCCAACTTTGTTTCAGTGTTATAAATGGTTTCAAATCTCTAGACTATATCTGGTGGTACACAAATTATCAGAACACCATCTCCCGCTCAGAATCATCTCAAAACACATTCGACACGCAGTACCAACATGGACAGTTCGTGCTTAATTGAATCCAAAAGTTTACGCTGATCGACCAATATTACTCTAAATAGAGACAGAAAGCGCATGCACGTTGTACTGATGTTATCGTGAACATAACATGCGACGAGACACAGGGTTACAATACAAACAAAAAACCGCTTTCAAAATTTGAGAACAAAAGGCTCACCTTCTCACAAGTTCGCCAAACCGGAGACGTTGCCGAGTGGCTGCCGCCAAAGTCACTCGCAATGCACAGAAACAATAAAAATGCAGTGCCGCTGACTTTCCTTGAGCAATTCCAGTCGATTGAACTTCCAACTGTTCGCACCGACTACCTATGCAAGCATGTCTAAAAGTTAGCGGCGCAGCCACGCCATTTGCAATTTACGGAGATACACGGGAAATTCGTAGCGCCATTCGCGTATTCGCGCTCAAGCTCACGTCGCTGATGTCGCAAAGGCGCACAACGGCAAAAACATATAAGATGTATTTAATTTTATGGTAGCTTTTTTAGCTGACAACCTGAATCGTTTGATATATTGTTTTTTCTTTTCGTTGTATGAACGTTATTACCACCAGCGGCAGCGCAGCTTGGCCATGGCTAGCCATGGCGAAGTCGAAGCGCTAGCCGAGCCCGCAGTCGGAAACATGTGCGCAGTTAGCGCAGTGTGGAGTTGAATGAACAGGCGCTATGGAATGGGTTTTTGTTCTTCCGTGTTCGCTGCGTGCGTCCTACGCGTTGTGTGTCTTTAGTATGTGTGTGGCCGGAACGCTGCATTGGAGTGTACATACAACAGCTCGCTGTCCCGTGCGGCATCGGTGCGTAGTAAAACGATCATGCAGAATGTGCGTTACAATGCCAGTGGCCCTGCACGAAAGAGGAGACTTGAAGCCGACGGAAAAGCTGCTCTCCCTCGTGGGACTGCAAGAATCTGGCGAGTAACAGTCGACGCGCGTTTCGGTGGATGATTCCGTTTACCACGCCAAAAAATTCAGCACTGGCCAACAGCAATGATGAACTGCTGCTGCATCATCACCTGTGTGATGTTTGTGACAAGCTTGTTGAATGTGAACGTGGCCATGAATGGTATTCGCCGAGCAGTGGCCCTCAGGGCGTGGCACCAGTGGATACCTGAAGACGATTACTGTTTGCCCACGCCCTGGCGCCTCGCATTCAACCGAATGCTTTGGCGTTAATTATTTATATCTGAATTTCACACGTAGTTGGACTCGCAAATATTACAGCGTACAAACGTACCGTCGGAAGAGCACCCTTTTTCATTTTTTTAGGGAGGGGGTGGGGGAATTACCGTTTGCTCAAATTTAATGTCACTAATATTTTGAGCTTATTTTCTAAACAGGTGCCGTGGTGGCACTGTAAGCAATGCATTTACTGGGCAGAAGTTTATTTTATGTTGTGTTGGCACAAGGTTAATGATTGTCATTGTACTGTGGTGCCATGTTCAAACAAAACACATAATTGTACACTCTCTTTGAAGAATGTCTAATGAGCTAATAAATTACTGAGCAGCGAGTATGCACTGTGGTAAATGCGACGAACGTTACTGAATTACTTCACACTTGTCATGTTCTGTTGTCGTTAGTGATTACGTATGCCTTGGTGTCTGCTGCTTTCCAGTGTAGGGGTCGAGAGGCATGTCGAGCTCCACTTAGCAGCTTTTTTTCCTTCCACTCTCTACTGGCCAACGTGGTAAAATAAACTCAACATAATGCGTGATTGCTCAGACCTAGATTAGACTACCATTTCACTTATTTACTCTCAGGGCCAATTGGCATCGAAGAGAGGAGAGCGACTAACATAAATACATGTGTAGGCAGATTAATTAAAATGATTATACGCAGCAAACTTGAAGGCATTGGATGCAGTGGTGGACATGACGAAGGCAGAGAAGATGTGACAGCTGGAAACGTATAAAAGTGGAGATCTGCGTGAGTTTGTACGCGACTTAAGGTGAACGCTAGCAAAAAATTAAGAGGGCGCAGAAGACTGAGGCGAGAGTTAAAACTGTAGTTTAACAGAGGAAAGCACCTCCCAGCAAGCCAAAATGTGCTCATGCAAGCAGTTATGTGAACACAGAACATAGAAAATGAAACTCCTTTTTGGACAGAAGGAAAGCTAAGGCACATTGCTTATTGTGATGTTGCTTAAAAAGTTGGTGTCTAGTTGTTGCCCTTCATATCTGGTCCTTCCACACCCAGCAACTGAAATGCCATCAAAAAGGAGCATCTCCAATCACTCTAATTACATGGGAGGTACACATCGCCAGATGTCAGAGGCTTGGCGTCTCATCTTGCAGACTAGCTAGTTTGGCAGATTTAAACTTTACCGCATGTAAGAGGCATGCGGTAGCCTTGAAGGGGAGTATTTCATAAGTGTTACAGCATATTGTACAGTGCTGGCATGCTTCATTATTTACATCAGAGTAATATGCTAGCACAAGCTGGAAAGTTTGTAAGTGAACAGAAAAAAACAATGTTCATGCCATATCTTAGCCACATTCTTAGTATTGTACAAAAAGTGCAAATAAGGAATTCCTCATTTTTTGTCAGCTTTTTCTTTCTGTGCATTGATTTTTGCAAGTTAGCAAGGTTCTACAGTCTTGTGTGCCTATCGGCTGGCCCCTTGTTTGTCAAAGGTACCGAGTACACAATGGGTCGTGTCAGTGCAAGCTAAGTAAACGATGGATAGAAAATTCGTGCTTTCAGAGTATTTCCAGAAAAAACTGCTATTATTTCCTACTCAGGATGGGGGAACAGCATCGATGGTGTACATCCTCCTTGTCACTGCAGCAATTATGGCTGCTCGCTGCTTTTTGGTGGCGTTTCATTTATCTGCAGGAAGAGCAGGCATGAATGGGCGGCAATAGGTACCTACTAAATTAAACATTGCATTGAGCAATATGTTGTTGTGTCGGTGCTTTTGTTATCCATGAAGGAGTTGGTGTTTTTGATTAATGGTTGTGTAGCAAAGATGTAACTGCTACATTGCACTGCATTCACAGATTTGTTTGCCCATGCTTTTGGTTTACTCAGTTGTTTATTTCCTTACCAAATGGCAGATGGAAATTCGGCTTTCAACTTGTGCACTTTCATCATGTTTGCAATGTACTTTCAGCTGGTGTTCAGTTTCACTTTGGAGAAGTTGTCCACCCATTGTCTGTGTCTAAATGTTTTCTAACAGTTGACCTCATTACGCAGCATTTCTCACAGAAAGCAAATGTTGCAGTAACATTTTTATTAAATGTTACTCTATCATGTGGCTAGCAATGTAGCGAAAAATATTTTCATCAAGTCAGCTTTTAACATTATAGCAAATTAAGGCCTTTGTTATTTAACGTTGCTCACAATTTGTACCAATCACTCAACCTTGAAGCAACGTAATGCGTTATCACCCTTCCTCGCCTCTTCATTGTGTTAATCACATTAGACATGCTCACGGTCGTTCGCCATGCTAGTTTGCGGACATTGTTGGCTAAGAGTAAACCAGACAAATAAAAAATCGGACGTCATGTGTTGCCTATAGTCCGCGGGCCAGCAGTTCATCGTGTAAAAGTGGCGTCACATCATAGGCATCTTCTGTTTTTGCTGCCTTTAAGCAAGTTATTAGTGCGGTTGGTGCAACACATAGTCGATGGGGTCAACCGTCCTGTCGTGTCAAGTTTTGATCCCTTAAATTGAATGTTTAGTATTTTTCCCTGCAACGACTACAGAGGAACACGGACGTTTCCTTCAATACTGGACTGAATATACGGTCATTCCCTACGTTTCATTGAAAGCAGAAGTGGTTCTGAATTTCAAACGTACATATTCTACGTTATAGGTACGGAATTTTTTTACAGTGTACCCTGTGAAATGAAAACTACCTTGTGTCATGGCGCCCTTTGGCCAAAGCTGCCCTTGCCCCATAAAAACACATCACCATAACTATACAAGTGCCTGAAGACTTTGGCTGCCCACCTCTTATCCTCCATTTTTCGTAGTCTTTCGTCAAACGATATTTTTCTCTGCAGCGCCGTAGTGGAACTTTGCTAATCTAACTGCATGGTGCTGTGTGTGCAGCCAAATCGAACAATGTTCATATGAAAGCGAGCGCTCGTCCGTGTCTCTCAGAGAAAACATGGGACGGTCTCTGGAAGACATTGAAACGCAGAAGATCGCCCTCAAGAGGAAAAAAAATCCCAGCAACTCGGACATCCATGCCGAACTGAGGGCGTGAGAAGGATGCCCTAGTCCAAACGGCGCTCTTGCTGCATCCCGACCGCGAGTTTGCGGTTTCTTTGGTCAACGGCCTCGACCCCTGCACGGGTATGAAGCTCTCCCCAAGAAAAAGAGACCTATTCGCTGCATCCTATTCGGAGACCAGTCGCCTGCGAGACGCCTATACCATTTCATTTGTGGAGATCTTAGTTTTGAAATATGTGATAATTAAATCAGTTGTTGAAATTCACCCTGGTGCTTTCATTAACCTGGAACGAATGAACAATCTTTCTACGAACAACATTCTGCAGCGAAAACGTATATTCTTGCAGATTTCCTGATCTGCCGCCCACTGCCCCCTACGCTTGCCTTCGTTCGGAATCATTCATTCATTCATTCATTCATTTTTCATGCCCATTTCTTCATCTTAATTTCTACTAATACATGATCAACTCGCGTTTGTCCCCTAACCCTCCTGCTCATTTCCTGCCTGCTTACGCGACGTCTATCATTTCCCTTTCCATAGCTGTTGTCATTCGTATTTTCCATCAGCCTTTTCGTTAGCAGCCAAGCTTCTGCCGCGTAGTTGAGCACTAGCAGGACACACCTAATGCTCAGTCCTCAGATACATGTGTTGAACGTTTAAAAAATGTTAGCATTTACTTTTGGATCCCTTGAAACCTAGAGAACGGGTGCTTTAACAGAAACTGCTGACGGAGGCTACTTAGATCTTGACTGTAGGTGAAGTAAAGGGCTCAACGGAAACTGCGCCATCTGCGTGTCTTGTGTGTCTTTCTCTATACTCGCTTCCGTTCCCTTTCGCATTGGAAAATAACGTGCGGCGCGTGAAAGGGCTAAGGCTGCCTCTCCTCACCGGGCATTTTGCGGAGAAATATAATAGAAATTTCTTTCGGGTCGAAAGCGAAGACGAGATGTCAAGCGTCGCGAAAGGCGTCCGCCGAATGGTTAGCGGGTGGCTCAGTGGTTAGGGCTCTGGGCTACTGAGCCGGAGTACCGTGGTTCGATCCCGGCCGCGCTTCCATGGTGGCGAAACACAATATGCGCCCGTGTGCTGTGCGATGTCAGTGCACGATAAAGATCCCCAGGCGGTCGAAATTATTCCGCAGCCCTCAGCTAGGGCACCACTTTCTTCTTCTTGCACTCCCCCCTGCCCCCGTTCCCTTACGGTGCGGTTCGGGTGTCCACCGAGATATGTGAGGAAATTAGTGCACCATTTATTTTTCTCAAAAACCAATTTTCAATTTTTCTGCCCACCCCTCTATTGCCGCAGCAGCGCAAAGCGGGCAGCGAACGATAATTAAAAGTTATTACAGCTCCACTGTGAACGGCGCAGTTACAAAGCCGTCTCGGTGCATCAACCTGTCGAACCGAGGTTCCACCTATTTTCTGAGACCACGCTCTCCCCTTAAAAGCCCGCGTGTTCGATTTACGTGTTTTGTATGTGTTTTAAAACACATATTAACGATTTAGCGATGGGGCAGGACAGGGTTAATTACCAGTACGGGAGAGGCCTTTGGCCTGGGGTGGATGTAAGCGTAATGACAATGATGGCGACGAATCAATTTAGTACATGGCGACACTCAACACGGCTCAACGAAACAAGACAGTAATACCTCGACTTCATTAACTCCGCTATAAAATCGCCTCCGGAGCACTGCCTTGAAGAAACGAAAGTTTGGTCAGGATGTGGGCTACGCACACAAAACGCTTGTAGGCGACCCAACGGTTGTAAGTGACTCAAAACCCTGAGCGTCACTAATTGCTACTCCGCATATGAAAGCTGTGCGATAAAAATCGCGCTTGCTCCGGTCGCTATCGCCGTCGACTGCGTCGTCACAGTTATTCGCTCGCTGGCGATGGAGGAGAGCAGCATGCGGGAACGGCCAGGGTGAAATATGGTGTGCAGTAGGCCTTTTGTTTCGGCAACATGCTGCGCATGCGCGCACCCTCCCCTATACTGTTTACACAGGTCACGTTTGCTAAAATGTCTGACGAGTTCAATGCAGCTGTTCTTCCACGAACGGTGGTTTCTCGACCAACGAGGCGAGGAACTGCGCGAGGGTAATCTGGTGGAGCTCTCCAAGCATCCTGTAAGCCCACGCAGCTGAGCGCGTAGTCCCCGCAAGCACCGGTCTGAAGGAACAATACCCAGTCTGGTTTGCAACAAGCGTCTACACATGGTTCATGCACATCTTCTCTGGCCAGTCGTAGCCAGCCAGCACCGCTCTTAATGGGCCCCTGACCAGTAATTCACTAATGGCGACTTCCAAACGCAGAGTTGGAGCACTTCGGGAGCAACGTTTCCTGCTCTATTCGGAGCAACTGTATTCCAAACGCAGATCTGAGCCACGGATCGCGTCTTCCAATCGTAGACAGGGAGCGGTTGCCGAGCCGAGATTGCTCCGTGGAGCAGTCGGGCCTGCTCCGCCGAAATCGGCGGAGTCGACCGCAAGTTTGCGTGACGTTCTTTTTCAGCGGCGCCGTCCATTTCCGGCGGCTTGTCGCGTCCGCCGCGCCGGCGCCTCTCCGTGCTCTGTAGCAGACGATCAGCTTGGCCCGCCGCTATGGGCTCAAAAGTGAATCGCGCGAAAAGCGCGGGCAAGCGCAAGGAATGCCGGGTACTTCCTGCAGCAGTTCGCGAGTGCCAGAGCAAGTGTACTCCAATCGCAGTTTCAGGTCGCGCGCTCTGCGCCGGATTCAGGCGCTCTGTCACAGAGCGTGCAGACCGCTCCGGGCTTGCGATTGGAATTCACCATAAGGTGGCACTTTGGGCTAACTGTTGCGACATATACAGCGAAGATATAAAGCACTGCAAAGACCAGACACAGTAAGTTCGTCTCTCACTGTGTCCCGTCTCTCCCGCGCTGCATATCTTCGCCCCTTGACCAGGTTTGGGCCACTTCACATAAACAACCGCAGTACGTAGCATTATTGATCGCCCTGAAAAGCGGTCAAAGTGGTAATCAAAACCCGTTCTCTTTCGTCATAGCCAATCTCCTCGTCCACTCCGCTGGCACCCAGGTATTGTGGGGACACGGCGAACAACACTGCATCGTTATGATCCTTTTGGCCGATTGACGGGCGGTGCCTGCACGTCTGACAGCCGCTCTTACTCGTTGCGCCGTTCGTTTTGGTAAAAAAAACACACGCGCATTATAGTTTCTTACCATGGATCCATGTCTCTGCGAGGCATGGGTAGTACTCTGCCCTTCGTGAATTTATCTTAGCGGGCACACGTGCGCACTGACAAACGCATTTCTCACATTCCGCGACTCACCATGAGGCTCTGTCTCGAGACCAGAGGTTCACACCGGCAAGTAGAAAGGCTTTACTGGCCAGTGCTAAGAAGCACGTAAATACGCCTTGAAGCGAAAGCCGAGGAAAAAAAAAAAACATGCGAGCATAGCGTAGACACTGTGCCTCCCCATAAAAGCCGAGGGAAGAAAAAAGGAAATTTCGCTTGCGAGGTTTTCATCACCTTTCATTCCGTACGGGTGAGAGCAACCAACCCGGAAAAAGACACTGCAGCGAGAAGCGTGGCGATATCGCTTCATTGTGGCGGCTGTAACGGCCGGGCAACCAACCCTGGCCGCTTGTGCAGTGTGCCACGCGCGCGATTAATTAGCGTCAGGACGCTGCTTGCGCGAGGCTTTGTATATACGGCGTATTTTTATGTTATGTAAATAGCTGCAGTGGCCGCTCGCGCGCAGCTATTGCACGCGATTGCCCGGACAGTGCCTGAACACTCGCTTGCGAGCGGCGCTAACTTGTTTACTTTTTTTCTTAAATGCAGCGGTGCTCCGTTCATACGACCACCGTAGTTAATTTTGCAATGGTGATGGGGGGGGGGGGGGGGGATGGATAACTGATCGATCGATGTTGGTGATCGACAGATCGATGGTGTTGATCTTGAAGTCTTCAGATGGTTTCGGTGATCCGGCGACACGTTGCGGAACAGACCGGACAGCTTCTTCTGGACACTGTCTCTTTATTGCACGGGCGCTCACAGGCGGCCTGCCCTCTGATCTCCTCCAATCCCCCCGTTCGCGCCAAAAACTCGCCCCTAAATCCCTTCGCCCAGCATTCTGGGGACCCTTTTTGTAACCAATAGGAAATGCGCTTCTCAGAGCCAATCAGGAGAATTTCATTCAAACTGAAGGAGCCAATACCACGCCGGTGCTCACGTTGTTGTTGTCGCGCGGCCACCGCGCGAATTCCACGAAGACTTAGCGCATTTACACTTGGTTACAGCACAGAGACACAAAATCACTAAAAACGCCAGCGGAAGCTCAGGGAAACAGAACACCCAGTCCGAACCACGCACACTGCCCTGGTCGCGCTCCCCACTTCTGCTGCCTGCTCCGAGGCGTCCGGCCCGTCCCGCGGACGGTCCGCCGTTGAAAGCAATAAATTTACACGCGACCACCTCTCGAAACCCCAGGGGTCCGCGCGTCGGCCGCGTCTTGCGGCCCGAGTGCGACCGTAAAAGGATGGGCCTCCTCACTGCCGGTTAACCGTCGTTGCCGCCATCTGCCGCGTTTGTCTCAAAACAAACCCATTTCGGCGGCGCCGGGATGGCGGCCTCTCGAGGAGCCCCGACAAAAAAAAAAACTCATACTGAACCAAGGGGGCCAAGCTACCGGCTTCGGAGTGCGCGCGCGATCTATCCCTGAGCAACAGCTCGGCAACTTAACTGCCGTTAATATGGACGACTCGAATTATGGACAACTTGTCTGGGGACCAAACTTTTCTACTGTCTCGTTAATTTTGAAACTCGCTGTCCGGTAAACATACAGGGCGAAAATGCACAGAGCCAATGTGGGCCCATGTATTTTTGTCGCTTTAATGTGGAGCGCACTGAGAATAAACCTTGACTGCCGCAACCACGTATTTTTTTCCCTATAATTCGAATGCAAAACATCAGCGAAAGGCAGTGAGAAAGCGCAAACGCCTAAGTGATAGCCTATTTTTCTCGTGGTCATGCACCGCCAAGGTGGCCAGTCAAGACGCATAACCATTTGTCATACTACAAGAATGGTTGTGAAGAATAAGCTCTTAGAAACTTGCGCTACCTTTGACAGCCGACTGAGTGCAGCGGTTCATGGGATGTGGAAAATTGTAGTAGATACGTCATCGTGACACCAGACACCGTCACACTTTTCTTGGGCCACTATAGGTGCTCCAGACTGCACTACATTGTTTTAAAGGTGATGCCTACTAGCAAAATGCTCTTGCAGCTACCAAGAATTAGTCTCATTTCCACTTCGCTGCCGACCAGGATGCACACAAGCATACCTTAATCAAAGTGTTTTTTCTTTTGCATTTTTTTTCACGATTTGTTATCACGGACGGCTCGCCTTATGAAGAATTTTGCTCGGGAAGCACGGTGTCCATTTTAAAGAGGCATGACTGTAGTGCGCAGATCTCTTGTAGTGGTTGCGCGCCGACTGATACCGCTGCGCTGCTGGGACACGCCTCCCTGATAAGGGTTTATATAACGCGGCGCCGAGGGCAGTCGCGGCATGCATCCTTTTAGCTTATGGCCCACTGCGCTAGTGCTCGTCAGTACCTTGTTAACGGAGTACGGAAAGTTCTTCAGCGTACTTCGGGACAACTGCCTGGTTCCGGCCGCACGGAAGAACACCACAGAATGGCGACGACGATGAACGTATCGACAGAGCAACCCTGAAGCAAAGTTGGCATTGTCGTCCTTACTTCGGAACCTCCGATAACGCGAAATGGCCTCGCAGCTGGGATAAATGGAGCCATTTGACGACTCGACCAGTGACTGGACGTCACACGACGAGCTACAGTCACCGTAACCGAAGGTGAACAAAGTTCCAGAGGACCTTGAAGTCGTTTTCGTGAGTCTTATCGTACGAATGCCTACCAATTAGTTAAAGTGATTGACTGCTCCCGATACATTTACTTCGAAGTCGCTAAGCGCATTAAGGGAAATTCTGAGCAAACATTTCTCGCCGAAGGCACCCGTAATTGCCAATAGAGCGAAGTTTCAGCCCGCCGTGCAGCGTGAAACGCGGACGATAGGTCAGTTTGTGGAAGAGATGGGCAGGCTGGCTCAAACCCGTGATTTCGGTTTTTTTCTCGGTTTTGCACTTCGCGACAAGTTTGTCTGTGTCATGCGGCGCATTGATATTCAGAGGCAGCTGTTCGTCGAAGACAGGTATGTAACATTTCGGAAGGCAGTTGACCGCGCTTTGGCCTCCGAGGCCGCAATGAAAAATGCAGCGACAGCGCATGACTTACCGGATAGCTCTGACCAATTTCACCGAATGCAGGGTGGAAAGCAGGAACATAAGTACTGTTTTCCCAAATGAAAGCTAGCGCCACCTCGGCGCACTGCCGGACGAGTAAGAGGGCCGGACCTGGGGATGGGGACCAACGTTTATAGATTGATGGGGACTGGATGAGAGAACATGGCGGTGCGCGGCAGTTTGGTTAAATAAAATAATTCAATCAGTTATAATCAGCCTCAGGCGTCCCTTGAAGAAGACGCCCCGAGCGGGCAGAGACACTACAATAAGTACGCTAGTAGACTTCGCAAGTCCCAGCCGTGTACTATCGCTGTGGTTCATTCAAGCATGATGCACAAGCACGTACGAGCTACTTTCTTCGAATGCAGCCGCCAAGGGCACATACGCAGAATGTGCAAAACAAGAACAGAACCGAAAAACCAGAAGCAATGCATGCGCCCGCTTGAGTGCACGACCTAACGAAGCTGACCAGTGTCGCCATGTCTCGAAAATCGCCCATAATGGTAGACGTTAATATATAAGTAACTACCTCAAAAATGGAGCTTAACCCTGGAACAGCAGTATCGGTCGTGTCCCACCATCAGGCCAAAGTCCAACGAACAAAGATGCAACTCAAGACGTACACAGGAGAAACTGTAAAACCTGTTGGCGCAATGCATATGCTGGTCCGCCACAATGACCAAGAGGCAAGACTGCCGCTTCACATTCTACCACAAGACCGGACACCGGCCGCTTTTCGGTCGCAACTGGCTACAGCTTTATCAGGCTAGACTGACTTTTGCAAGGTCTCCGCTACGTCAGTCAGTCCGCCGGCAGCATTGGAAACACTGCTACACAAGAACGAAGACCTGTTTAAGGACCAGCTACAGGAACTATGCAGGGAGAGCAGGCAAGCCTCCCCTACAAGGATGTCCAAATGCCTCGTTTTCTGAAACCACGGAGTGTACCTTTCGCTCTTGTGGAAAACGGTTCAGGCTGAACTAGAAAAGCTCGAGAAGTTGAGAATCATTCTTTGCGTTACAAGTAGCAAATACGTTACGCGCAATTCTCGTAGTAGAGTGCGACGGGCCAATTTGAAAATGTGGCAATTAGCCGCCGGCGCTCGGCTGCTGGCCCGAAAGACGCTGGTTCGAACCCGGCTGCGGTGGTCGAATTTCGATGGAGGCAAAATTCTAGAGGCCCGTGTGCTGTGCGGTGTCAGTGCACGTAAAAGAACCCCAGGTGGTCGAAATTTCCGG
The DNA here is from genome assembly GCF_052857255.1 of Amblyomma americanum. Taxonomy (NCBI): domain Eukaryota; kingdom Metazoa; phylum Arthropoda; class Arachnida; order Ixodida; family Ixodidae; genus Amblyomma; species Amblyomma americanum. The sequence continues at coordinate 373,227,070 of NC_135497.1, read as the reverse complement.
AGCCCTTCACTACGGCGTCTGTCATAGCCTGAGTCGCTTTGGGACGTTAAACCCCCATAAACCAAACCAGAAAATGTGGCGATTACCAACTCGAGCGCTGAACCCGATCCTAGACGTCGAGACGTACCCGCTTCCCAGATTGGGTGCGTTTTAGGCAGCGTAAGCGGGTCACGTGAAAAGTGTCGCGCAAAAACGATGACTTGTAAAACAAAGTTGCTGACGTCTACTAAGGGTCACGTGACGACTTACAAAAAAAGTGGCCGACGTAGTGAAAGGGTCACGTGAAAAGTGTTGCGTAAAAACGATGACTTGTAAAACAAAGTTGCTGACGTCTACTAAGGGTCACGTGACAGACTTACAAAAAAGTTGCCGACGTAGTCCAAGGGTCACGTGAAAAGTGTCGCGTTAAAACGATCACTTGAAAAAAAAAGTTGCTGACGTTCAAATGCAAATGCTTCCGCATTTCTATAATGCAGTAGGCTGCAGTGCTTTATTTTTCTGCTACATATGCAGCCCCTGCCAATGAACTGTCGTGATGTGGCACGCGCACCTTCCCGAGATCCGCTTCTAAGACTGGTCATGCAGCACCTGATGAACAGTTGGCCTGAACACGTCGTGAGTGATGACATAAAGCCATTCTGTCACAGACGCTGTGAGATTTCTGAGCAGCAAGGATGTCTCTTTCTTGGAATGCGTGTTGCTATCCCTCAAAAATGCTAGCCTCAGATTCTCGGAGAATTTCAGCAGGCGGGGCCCGAGAATTGTCAGACTGAAGGAGCTAGCACACAGTTCCGTGTGGTGGCCAGGAATCGATAGCGACATTGCAACGAAAGTGCGTGCGTGCAATCCATGTGTACTTGGGCACACAGTGCCTCGTCCTGTTCCTTTGCACCCGTGGGTATGGCCAACCAGACCATCGGAACGTCTGCACTTTGATTTTGCTGCACCTTTCAAATGTGCCATGTTCTTGGTTGTGGTCGACTATCACTATGTGTCTCGAGGTGTGCCAGATGTGTGACACGTCTGCAGAAAGCACAGCAAACCGGCTCAACGAACTCTTCCGCAGGTCTATTTACCCTGAAGTGGTGGTATCGGACAATGGGCCGCAATTCATTTCAGCTGTATTTTAAAGCTACCCTAAGAGCATTTCATTGGCACGCGGCATGTACGGACATTAGCCTACCATCCCAGCAGTAATGGACAACAATTAGTCTAAACTTTGAAAGCGGCACTTCGCAAAAGTACTGCCGCAAGCTTAAGCAGCTTGTGGGGGGGGGGGGGGGTAGTCGTCTTACAGGAACACTCCACACACGGGCGAGGCGCCGGCCACTCTTCTGCTAAAGAGGCGACTGCGCGCCTCACTAGACGTAGTCTAGCCGTTGCTGGAGCGGACTGCTTCGACAAGGCAGTTCGTCCGGACACTGCGTCGCATGCAGCGCACACGTGGACTTGCTGTTGGTGAGAGTGTTATTGCGTGAAATTTCATTCGCGGCGAAGTGGTTGCCTGCTGTCGTGATAGCGCGAACTGGACCTGTTTCATACAGACTGCTAGTTGAAGCCGGTCAGGGTGTTTGTAATATCCACCAGAACCACATAACTCATTCTATGATCATGGACTCTGGTTATGTGCCTGAACAGGAGAATGACTCCCAGCAGCCCCGATGGGTGACGACGCCGGTGCAGCAAGCTTAATTCGCCCCTCGTGCAGCCGTCACAGAGCGGCAGCATCCTGAATGGCAGCGGCGCCCTCTGTATACCACTATGTGCAATCAGCTATGATGGCTTTGTTTCATTTCATGCACCCTAATAAAAATAAGAACGGGGGGGGGGCGGGGGTGTAGTGGTTGCGCACCGACTGATACCGACACGTGCTCTGCTGGGACGCGTCCCCTTGATAAAGGATTATGTACCGAGGCGCCGAGCGCAGTCGCGGCACTTTGTCCTAGCTTATCCCCTACGGAAGCCCAGCTGTGCTGGCGCTCGGCAGTGCCGTGTCAACAGAATAAATTCGTTCAGCGTACTTCGGTGCAACTGCCTCGTTTCTGTCTGTACGCCACTCTCTTGTTTGTACTTTCAGAACAATATCAACCGCACAAAAGGAAACCTGCCCCCAGTATATGCCCAGGGACTTCGCTCTTCAACGCAACGAAAAAAAGTCGCCATTCAGCGCCTCCCTGCAGTGCGCCAGCGTGACTAACAGCCTAAACCCCCCCTACCCACGCGCCTTTCGCGACACAGCCAACACCCTCTAAATACTTTCTTCAGGCCTCTCCAGGCCCTCCTTTCCACACGCGCTACGTCACGCCAAGTGTCCGGTCAGGCTGCTCACCAAGCGCGGCTCCGCTCCGCTCGGTTGTCTCCCTCGATGTGCTCGCGCTTGCCCGGGCAAGCACAGACACGAACGCAGTCTTGCAGTGAGCGTCTAGCTGCTGCTTGAGTCTTTCAGCCTGGCGTTGGGTGCATTTCCGTTCGCTCCTCGCACGGCTGTGTCTGTTTCGTGTGGCCGTTTCTTGTGTGGCGTGCGTACCTGTGCTAGCGCACGAATGGGAAACTGATTGCCTGCCGTGTAGCGAGTGCAACTTCGTGAAACATGGGCCGGTGCTGTGTTCCCGGGTGCCGCGGGAACTACCAGAATGGTCCCAAAGTACGTGTTTATTGCTTCCCAAGAGACGAAGTACGAAGAAAAGCCTGGTTGCGAGCCATTCCACGGAAGGATTTCACACCTACAGAGCATTCGAGGGTAAGACTCTGAAATATTGCTTAATAGGCGCTGGTAATTATCTTAGTTGTGAGCTGTCGCTCCCGGAAAGGCATGCTGTCTTTGTAGGCAATGATATCACTTCTTACACTTATGTATGAATTGTCCAGGAAGCATTTAGTTCTGTGGATGTGCATAAGGCTTGTGTAAAAGCTGTGTAAATATGTAAAAGCTGTTCACTATTCACTCTTTTTACTTAGTGTTTTAGGCAATGGAGAGTCATGGCGAATGGCCTTGCTTCATTTTCTCGTGCAGGTGTGTGAACTGCACTTCCACGCAGGCGACTTCATTACGACGTTGTCACACCAAGATGAACTGACAGGGAAAATAATAGAGGTGAAGCGTGACAGGCTACAGTTGAAGATTGATGCTGCGCCTTCTGTTTTTCCAAACTGCCCAAAATACTTGTCCTCAACGCCTGGACGGAGTGAATCGCCAGAGACGAAAAAAGCAAGAAGGGAAAACGCTGCTTTGCAGGAGGCTATGAGGAAGTCACTTCAGTCTAATGAGCTTGAACAGAAAAGAAACAAAGTTTCATCTTACGAGGAGTTCAAATCTAAGTTGCCTGGAATCTGCAACACGAAATTCTGGACCGTTTCTGTCGATGAGCAGTGCGTTAGGTTCCTTCTCATCGAGAATGATCCTTCACCTAATGTGAAATGCGCCTTGGTAGTTCTCCCTGATCTGTCACTTTCTGTTTTCTTGAATGGAGTGAAGCTTCTGTCGCTTCCTTCAGGCAGGATTCTGCCAGCTCAAGTATGCGACACCTCCAGCCTGTCCTTGCTGCTAGAAGAACTCGAGATAGGCTTGCATAATATACCTGAGGTGACGAAAGAGTCGAAACATACTAAAGTATTGCAGTTTGTCGGTTCACTGCTTGCAGACCTCATTGAGGACAGTGATACGACGAAAGAACAGTCTTCTTTGCTGAAATTTCTGGTTGAGCAGATAGAGCTTCTCCTCGCGAAACAGCATGTGTATAGCGCAGAGCTGCTGGTATTCGCCAGTATTTTGAATTCAATTTCTCCTCACGCATATCACTTCACAAGAGCTGCATCAAGAATCATTCTGCCCCATCCTTCCACACTGCGCCGTGTTTGCTCAAATTACAAAGCTGACCCTCTTGTGGAGCAAAATCAACCGCACTGTCTCTCCTACATCCGAGAACGAGTCAAATCAATGAAAGACCACGAGAAGACAGTGACCCTGATGATCGATGAGATCCACATAAAACCATACTTCGACTACAAAGGGGGCACAATAGTAGGATCGTCGGTTCATTCAACGGAACCAGCAACAACAGCCCATGTGTTCATGGTACAATCACTCCTTTCTGCAAACAAGGACGTCATTCACATATTACCTGTGAGCAAACTGAGCGCAGAAATTTTGCACGAGCATGCTAAGAACATAATCATTAATGTTGAGAAAATGGGGCTCAAAATTATCGCTGTGATAACGGACAACAATGCTCTGAACCGCAAGATGATGTCGTTATTTGCTACAAGTCCTCAGGTGAGCATTGTCTATCCCCATCCAGCCGATAACGCTCGCCCTCTTTTCTACGTGGTCGATCCTGTGCATCTCTTGAAGTGCATTAGGAACAATTGGATTAACCAGAAAAACCCTGGAACATGCCTCTATTTCCCTGAAATGGACTTGAGTGGAGCAATGCCCGAAGGGCCTCCTCGTATGAAAGCTGCTTCTTTCGCAGCTGTGCGGCAGCTTTATTCTTCAGAGAAGACGTCGCTTGTGAAGGCTGCTTACAGACTGAACGCAAAAGCCGTGAATCCAACCTCAATGGAGCGGCAAAATGTAAAGCTCGCTCTCGACGTCATTAATCAGTTTGTTTCAAATGCCCTCAGGACACATGGTTCCGCGTTCAAGATTCCTCAAGCTGAGTCGACTGCTCTTTTCATTGACGTTATCCTCACATGGTGGCAAATAGTCAATGTTAAGACCCCTTGCAAAGGCCAGAGGCTAAGGGACAGCATGCAAGACCCTGTAAGGTCTGTTGATGACACACAGTTAGCTTTCCTGAGCGGCGTTGTGGACTGGTTGGACGCTTGGGCAAGAATAAACATCACCAGTGGCTCGCTGACGAAAGAGACTCACAGTGCTTTGCGACTGACATGCTATTCTCTGGTAGAACTCTCGCGCTACTGCTTAGAAGAACTTCACTTCAAGTACGTACTGCTGGGCAAATTTCAGACGGATGCGCTAGAAGACCGGTTCGGCCGTTACCGCCAGCTGGCAGGATCACAGTACCACATTTCCGTGCGTCAGCTCTACGAATGTGAGAAGAAGCTTCGTCTTCAAAAACTTTTGACATTTCCACGCGAGGAAACAGAGTTTGAAGACGTAAGTGAGGATCTTGTCCCATGCAACTTTTCTGTGGCTGTCAGCGACGACGATATTACACACGCCCACTCTGACATGGATGCTATTGTCTACATTGCAGGATACGCTGCTCATGCTGCTTTAAAGAAGCTTTCATGTTCTGCTTGCTTCAGCACATTGGTGATTGAAAATCGAGAGATCGAAGCGGAAAATACTGCCATGATAGCTAACCTGTCGAGAGGAGGGCTGAAGTTTCCCCAGCCATGCACAGTTCACATGGTACTGATGACTAAACTAGTTGCAGAGAAGTTGTCTTTTGGAGCAACCGCGGAAGATTTTCTCTCCTGTAGAAATCAACGTGGTGTCGTGATTTCACAGACGATTTCCCTCCTGGACGAACACGACATTGAGACATGTGAAAATGGCCACACTGCACAAACTCTCCTGCGCTTGGTAGTACGCGTTGCAACCAACGTTGTTCTAAACAACTTTTGCAAACTAAGAAATGATGCCATACAAGACAATGCGCAGCAGAAGGCCGCAGCCCGGAAAGCAGCAACGCTTAAGAAGAAGTAAGTTTTATTCCCAAGCAATAAAAATGCTTTGCGCACACTTCATTGCTGGTGTCTCGTCGTTTTTTATTGTAAGGGTCAGATTAGCTGTACAAATACTCAACAGCGCAACATTATTGTGAGTGTCATTATTGCTGTGTGTGAAAGCTTTAAGCAAAACACAATACAGAATAAAACTAACACAATGCGCAGTAGACGGTGTTTTTTTTTTCAATGTTCACGAACTTCTACTTTAACAACTAGATATACGCATGTGCGGTCTGTGCGGATGGATTTTACCGCACGGCAGACATCATGTACGTGATAGAACCTAATAATTAGATGATTAATTGAAATTAACTAATCAATTTTTTATTATAATGACCAATAATGCGAAATTGGCGGCCGTATGCTAAATTGTTTATTATAAAAAACTGTATTAGCAGCTCGAACTTTCTTGACAATAAGGTGTTCTGCAATAAAAAAAATATATAAAGCAGATAAAATGATAGCCTAAGGCGCGCACAAACTAGCGAATTTCTTTTCTGCAGCAACGACAAAAATGAAAATGAAGGAATCACTTATAAGGCAGCTACGTACGGCAGTACCCGAATAGTGCAGACGGGCGCGGCGCGCTGAAATCGCGGAGCGCGGGGCCTGCACGGTCCCTTGGCGTGACGTCACGCGGCCGGTGGAGAGGCCTTAGCATTGAGAGGGTGTTGACACAGCTGTCGTTCTTTTCACCCCCTCCCCTCCCCTCCATACTTAAAAGACGCTAGCTACCGCCCTCAGTTATGGTAACTTCCAATCGCAGATTTGGAGCACTTCTGGAGCAACGTTTCCTGCTCTTTTCGGACCAACTGTATTCCAAACGCAGATCTGAGGCACGGATCGCGTCTTCCAATCGTAGACAGGGAGCTGTTGCCGAGCCGGGATTGCTCCGTGGAGCAGTCGGAACTGCTCCGCCGAAATCGGCGGATCAGACCGGAAGTTTGCGTGACGTTCTTATCTAGAGGCGATAGCGGCGCCCTACATGCTCTGGCCTGCATGCTCTGGCCTGCATGCAGTTACATTTTAGCAGACTTTTACTGACTTTATATTAAAGCGCGCATGTGTGAAGATACGTTCGTAATATTTTTTTATTGAAAATGAACAACGCAGAGGACTTTCACAAGTCGTATTTTATTTTCAGATGAGAAACACGATCAGTAGGAGTAGGAGGTAAGGAAACTGTTACAGCACTGAATCATAAAATGCAGGAAGTGAAGCCAACAACAGAAAAGCTGTAAACAGGAAGCAAACAAAAGAAAATATGCAGAATATATAACAATACAACGCAAAAACTGGTTTCGAAACTAAAAAAAACTAACAAAAACAGTCACAAGCACACAGAGTAGTAAATTCTTCAATGTCTTCAATTTTCTCTCTTTTTCTTTTGCAGCCTTTTCAACTATAAGTTGATCATTTTTTCTTTTACAAAGGTTATTTAGAAGCGTGTTTGCTGCTGCACTTAGGACATAGTGCATTACCAACTGTGGAGTGTGCCCATTCTCACACACATCAAAGTCAATGCCGTCGTTTAACACATCATGTGTGAGTGCCAAGAGAGCCTCCTTTTGATTTGGCAGTGCATGAAACTGTGTCGCATGCTGTTCGCTTCTCAGTTTGTCAAGAACTATCTCAGCAGTAAGAACGGCATTTACTATGGCAGGCTGTGGAAACTTGAGACTACCACGAGTCATGGCCATGACTAACTCCCCACCTTCTACTTCAATTTCATCTTCTAGCATTAAATTTTCTTTGCAAGTCGTGCATGACAGCTTTTTGAACGCAGCGTGGGCACAATAGCCAGCAACGTAAGTGGTTGCTGGGAGATTTGGCGCCTTCGCATAATCGTCGTCCGTTACCTCAATGTCAAACACTTCAAGTACTGCATCGTTTACTGCCACCGCATCTGTTGCAGCCTCAAACTCTGGGAGCTCCAGAATGTTCTGCAGACGAAGCTTTCGCTCCGACTCATAGACTTGTCTTATGGAAATGTGGTATTGCGCACCGGAGAGTTGGTGGTATTTGCCAAACCTCTCTTCGAAGCAATCAGTCTGAAACTTTCCTAAAAGTACATACTCGAAGTTCATTTCATCTAGGCAATACCTAGTCACCTTTACCAAGGTGTCTGTCGTGAGTCAGAGCGCACTGTGAGTCTCTCTTGTAAGTATGCCTGTGTCAAATTTGAGAGACTGCCACAGATCTAGCCACTCCACTATACTTAACAGAAACTGGATCTGTGGACTTGACGCTGATGTAATCGGTGACTGCAGCTCATCACGAAGTCGAGTACCCTTGTTGCATGTTTTTACATTTACAATGTTCCACCACTTTGTTATTGCTTCAAGGAACTGTGCAGTACCAGACACATGATCTAGCTCAAGTCTGGGCCCACATGCTCGCAGAGCTGCTGCCGTAGACGGGCTGAAAATCCTTAGCGCAAGCTTGACATTCTGTCGCTCAATATTCGATGGGTTCAGAGATTTAGACGAAAGTGTTGGTGCTGATTTAATCAGCTGACCCTGTTCTTTCGAGTGAAGTTCTCGAAGTGTTTTAAATGAAGCTGTAAGTATAGGTGGCTTTATATTAGGTCCTGTGGGGCTAGGAAAGAACATGCATGTTCCAGCATTTCGCTGATTGATCCAGTTATTCCTGACGCATTTTATTAAGTGTACAGGATCAATCAGAAAAAAAGAGAGGACGTTTAGAGTCTGCAGGGTGTGGATACACACTCTGAAGTTTGCAGGGGGCCCCAAAAAGTGACATTGTTTTCCGGTTGATTGAGTTATTGTCAGCTACGACAGCGATTATACACAACCCAACATGCTCTAGCTGAGTAATGATGCTATGCAGAATAGTGTGAAGCTGCTGTGCGTTGATGCGCTCTACTGGCAGTATGTGCACAACATTCTTCTGACGCGAAAGCAAGCTTTGCATCATAAAAACATGGGCTGTTTTTGCTGCATTAGGGCTATTTGTAGCCGCACCAACAATTACTCCTCCCTTATAATCAAAATACGGCTGCAGGTGAATTTCGTCCATCATGAGTACAACAATTTTTTCATGCTCCGTCATTGCTGCGACAAGCTTCTTTGCATACGATAGGAAAGAAGTGCCTTGCTGTTCAGCTGCCGGGCTTACGCTGTAGGAGTTACATATACGACGTATTGTAGATTGATGGGGTAAACTAAGGTTTCCGGAACTGTGAAGGAACCTATAAGCATGCGGAGAAACTGTAAATAAAATGCTTGAGAATACCAGCAACTCTGCAGAATACCGGGATGACCTGCTATGCTTGACAAGAAGAAGACAAACTTGCTCATTGGGTTGTTCAACATCTGCCAGTTCACAATCTAAAGCATCTTCAAGCAGGGAAAGAGCCAACTTAAGCAAACCATCAATTTTTTCTTCATGCTTAGACAACAATTTTCCGTGAAACGACTCTACAGCATCCAGCAGACCTATCAAGCAACGGATATCATGTACTGTGTGAGGGATGGTATCTATGCCATCAATTGTAGTCAGCTGCACATTTCGGTAATGAACTTTCACCGTGAGGTTCTCTAGTCCGTGACTGACGACAAAACACGAGGGACGTCATCAACAGCAAGACTGAGAAAAAGGACGCAGGCAGGTCGAGAAATAACATTCCAAAAATCAGAAAGCTTGATTTGAGGAAGGCACTCCAGTAGAACTTGGAAAGTGTCAATCTTGTTCTTTGCTTCTTCCTCCTCGTGTGTCTGGAGTGACATGGCGATGGCATCTCGTAAAGAAGCTGCTTCAAGACGCATTCTCTTTTCAGTCGGTGCTTCTCGGGACTTAGTGGCGGGCGCAGAAAGGTACGCGGGACAGTTCGGGAATACACTGGGAATGGCGTCGGAGCTGAGACGAGCGATCTTCAATTTTGCCTCGACGACTTTGCCCGTTTTTGAGTCCACATACTTAGAAGAAGACCGAATGTCTGATTCTTTAAAGTGCCGCTTGCAGACCTGCAAAGCCCAGCGCAGATAAGGTTAGCATATTTAAGATGATTAATTCCATGGGTGCAATAGCAAGTAGCGCAGTGAAATATTTCAAATTTAGAATATTCCCAGCTCGCCCACTAGGCCATGTTGTAGCGCATTATGTACACACAGCTACGTCGCGGAATAAATATCACGGTTTTTCGACTTACCACTGAGCGCTTTCCGGGTTCGAAATCAGCACGTGGAATGGCTTTCAACCATTGCCTCCTTCTGTCAGCATCAGCCGGGAAAATGAAGACGCGCACAGTCTTTTCTCCATCGTAATTCCCGCTGCAGCCGGGAACACAACAGTGTCCTGGCATTTTATCAAATGGCTCAGGAACTGTCACACGCGCACAGCACTTTCACAGACGTTTCCCAGGATTGCACTTCGAGTATTCACAGCCTGCAAGGAAGCTTCAGCAAATGACACAGAAAGAAAGAACGGCGGAGGAACAGCATGTAACACAACACGTGCAGCACATGTTCCAACACGACGGTAGTGATGTTTACAGCAATCGCGATGTTTCCTTTCAAATGATTGCTTTCAACAATTTACTAGAAAAACTGCACAAAGTAAGCTTTTAAAAGATTGAACAGTTTCCAGAAATGCGAACGAAGAGTGTTACATTGAACCAGATATATTTCATGTCTTTTAAAACGGTGAAATTCATTATCTTCAATTTGCTATACGCAAATACGCCTCGGAGTACTCCGCACTTCAACAATTTGAAACAGCGCGGGAGGAGAACGGCAGCAGCGGCCGCCAGGAGGTGCTGCCGCAGCGGTCGGCGTAGGGTGTCTGGATGCGCGCCGTCGCCCCCGCTCCGTTCTGGGTGAGGACAACCGCGTCGTCTGCTACGGCGTCCGCCATTGCATAGCCCTCTCTCAGGGAGCGCGCTGCAAGCATACGACTATGCCCCTAGTTTCTCGCCCGCGTGCACGTTTCGTGCTGATAAAATTACTTGAAGAGGGGGCAGGACAAAACAATAGACCAAGGAAGCTAACTTTTTCATGGTACAGTTTTGCTCAACCCATGCTGCGACATGATATCGTTCACGAATGCAGCGTGTTTTGCTTCGAAACACAGTGCAGTAGTTCTTCGCTTAGAAAGTATGCGACGTGAATCGCTGTGTTCTCGCGGTATGGCAGATGCTGTAGTTCACTGATTTTTACTGGCGTGGTGTGAGCTTCTCTTTAGCCTATGCGAGCTCTAGGTGTTGCACCTTCCCAAGGCAAGGCGGGCAGACAAAATTTTATTTTTGCTAAACTGTCATTATGGGACATTAATTAAGATATGAACTTCAATTGCTGAAAGAATGAATGGAAGTAACCTAATGAACGAAAACTCTGGCATTTATGTAAGACTTGGGGAATAAATTTAAGCAGCGAATTTCACACTAGCTTCGAATACACAGTTTAAAACAGACACATTGAACACACCGAGCAAACTTTTGTAGGATTTTATTCGGATGCTGTTGTAGTATGAAGGTGAAAATGAGCTCTGCAGCGTAAAAATACAAGGTAATACACTACAGAAAACAATTAAAAATGCAGGTCGAGATGGTATTGAAGAAAGGAGCAAAAAAAATACCACTGTTACTAAGGTAATATGAAAGGGGATATGTTGCGGCGATGTACAGGGCACTGCAGGGCAATTTCAGAGTTCACGGCAGGCTTGCTCCTGCACATGTCTTACTTGCGTTTCCACTGACTGTTCTTGCTCCAACCTTACGAAGGTGTATGCGCAGCCGCAGCCGTGCGTAGCTTGAGATCAGCATCTTCTGGACGGCTTCCTTGTGCTGCTCGCAAGTTTCGAGATTGGGTCGCAACATTTTGTTCAGATATGCAGTTACAACCTGCACTGGCGATTTCATGGTGAGCGCGTTATCCGTCCAAGTGGTGATTCCCCTGAAATGCTCCTCACAAGACTGTAGAGTGCTCATGACTGCATTGCTCGGATAGTGAAGGTTGTTGCCATCGCAAACATATTCCTTGAGCGCAGTTAAATATGCATGCTCGCTGCTCCTGGACCCCAAGACTGCGGCCTTGCACTGGCCACACGAGTTAACCGCTTTGATGATGCTTTTTACCAGAAAGCCACCAATGTGAAACAGGATGGCACAATCAGCTGGTGATAGCGCCTCAATGAAAGGTATTTCCGCGTCGTCAATGTCTTCCACTTCGGCTTCGGTGTGCTCCTTCAGGCCATTCGACAGCATGTCAACAAGGTATTGGCCATCGTCGACTTCATAGTTCGTTGTCGTTGGTGTGTGCAAAAACTGACTCACGCAAATAAGCTTCAACGCACACTTCATATCATATGCATTCGGAACCGGCTTCCTTATGCGTACAACAGAAAATAGGTTTTCGAGGCAGTCCTGCAGAATCCTGCTAGTTAAAAAAAACTTATAGCCTTCGCTCTTTAGGAGAGTATCGTGAAGTCGAACAACGACTGTTGTTGATATTACGAGGCCTGCTTGAGACGGTTTCCACTGAGGCGTGCTACCTGCTTTCATACCTTGAAAGGTTTCAAGCGCCAACATAAGTGTGCCGATGGCTGAATGGTATTTCTCCATGATTTCAAGGCTTAGAGCGGTTGATGGGTGTCGTGAAGACGTAATTGTGTACCACTTAGATACCAGTTCGAGGAACCATGCGGTAGTCTCCGCTTCTGGACCCAGAATTTGATGCCTCACCAAATGTCGGATTGCGGCAGGAGCCTCCCTGAAGAACTGCACAGCTACTCCCACTTTCATTTTGGTGAAGTGGCCCCCAGTAACATGCGCCTCTGAGAGCTTTGGCGCGACTTTTAGCTCTTTGTCACTGTCGTACTCTACTACAGCGCGTACATGACCCATTCTTACTTCGTTAGATGACAAGCCATGTTGACATACAGTTGCATCACTAAGAGTAAAAACAGATGAATTCAGAAGCTGGCCCCTGATATTCTTCAGCACGTGTGCTGCGTCCGCAGTAAAAAATAGCTCTTTACCTTCAAGGAAAGGATATGGTATTGAGCAAAGTGTTCGAGAATTTCTGTGACTCGTAAATCCAAGATCTCGCCACATCGCCCGGTTTGAAGCTCCCATGTCCGAAGTCACGACGCGGATTCTCAGAGAAATGTCGGCACAAAGTTCAACAATCTGCAGAACGCACTCCTTGAGGGTCGGACCATCTACGTGACTACCAGTGAAATGGTATGCAATTACTTGCTTCCATCTCTGAGTTAGGCCGCCCACCATGAATACCAGGGCATGGCGAGCAGGCTCATCTGGCTTTAGAGGCTTTAGAGGCGCGCTACCAGCGCGCGTAGCGAGCGGACGCATGGGACATCGGATCCGGCGATTTTCGACCGTGGCGGCGGACCAACGCGTTGGATCCCGACAATTTTATACTTGACAGGACCAGCAAGTCAGCCGGCACGCAGGGAGACCACTCCCAACCCGGTGGGCCGATTTGTTAACCTTTTTTTAGCGTTTTTCCTCCCATCCACCATAGCGCCGCGACGCAGCTTCAAGGCTGAACGCCGGTGTTCGGCGGCGGGGAGGCCGCTCCAGGCCAACATGGCAAGCGCAAACCAGCAACGCGGCTACGACCCGGAAGGCATGGCAGGGTCAACTGTGCCGCAGACCAGTCGGGACCAAGCCTGCAACGCTAATGTGATCCGGGCTTTTGAAAAAAGAGCCCAGAAACTCCAAGCCTGCGCGCAAGGGAAGGCCACGTCAGCCCACGGAGGCCACCATGCGCAACCCGACAAGGCATCCGATGAGCGCGCAGCCGGAGGCCCAAGGCAAGTCAAAGCTGCATGGAAACCCAAGTTTCTCTGCAGGTTTAGACCAGACGATGTGGTGCTAATCATCAAACTATTGACGGCGACAAGCTTGAAGAACTTACAACACGGTGAGCTAGGCCTAGCCCTACGACAACGAGTCGGGGAGGCCGAAGCGGACAACTTTTACTTCACAATATCCCCGGACCAAAACCTGATCATCGTGGGCACGTCGAGCATCCACGCGGCAGACAAACTGGTCGGGGAATTTGCGATAAAAATCCAAGAAGGAGCAGACCTCCATTTGCACGGGCACGTAAAACAGAGCGAAGACAACGTGGTTCACGGAGTCATCACAGTGGCCAATCTGGAAACCACCGAGTCCCTGCGAGGGAAGGTGAAAAGCTTTCACGGAGAAAGCACCATCCTGGAGATCCGAAAGTTCGGAACTTCGAACAAAGCCAGAATCACCTTCGAAGGCAAGTACAAGCCCAGAGCTGTATTGTACAACGCGCAAGTCATACCGGTAGCAACGTACCGCCGCACCATACCAGCGTGTAACTTGTGCGGCACGGTGGGACATAGGCCAGATACCTGCCCGACACTGAGACAAGAAAACTGCGGAATCTGCGGAACGCTAGCCCCGTTTGTGGAGGGGGTGCGGTCCCCTCACGTGTGCAAACCAAAATGTGCGGTGTGTGGCGGCGAACACGCCACGAACTCCAGAGACTGCACGGTGAAATTCCGCACGAACGCGCAGCAACAACCCAGCAATCAGGAGAAAAAGAGGAGGAAAAAGAAGAAAAAAAACAAGAAGAAGAAGGGAGGAAGCGGGAATCTCCCGCCCCCTCCACCTAGCAGGGAGTCGACTTCTGATCAACCCAAGCAAAAGAGGACCTGGGCCAGCATAGTCCAGAACGGGAAGCGGCAGGTGAGTGGGACCGCCTCTCCTCCTCCTCCTCCGCCTCCTCCCAAACTTTCCTCTCCACCCACACCCAACCCAGTAGAAACCGAGTTACGAAACCAGATAGCAGCCCTAAAAGCGCAGATCGCGATGCTAACGAGCAAACTAGAAAGTGCGCTAGCTAAACCCCAGCCACCTCAGCAAGAGGAGGCGATAGAAAGCGACACAGAACCTAGTCTTGAAAATAAACTAGAAGCTATGATGAGAAGGGTCCAGGAATCCATTCCCACCATAGTCTCACAACAGATAGCGAAAGCGATGACGGTTCGCAAATACGCTAACACGAGGAGACTCCAGAATCCCCGAGCCTACAGGATGCGTAGGGTGCTGAGCGAGGACGAGGAGGAAGACCACCAGGAGCAATTTCCCCTCCAGAATAACAACAATCTCCAGATACAACATGGCGAGACAAACTAAAGAGAGTCCCATAACATTAACGCAGTGGAATAGTCGAGGCTTGAAATCGAGGACTAAGAGAGCGGATCTTAGGATGCACCTATCTACGTACGAGCATACTCCGGCAGTAGTGGCCGTACAGGAACCTGGCGGGAACGTGAGCCTCACAAACTACAAAACGTTCCAACTCGACCCCCTAACGTGCATCTTTGTGCACAAAAATTTCACTGCAAATTTGGTAGATCTGGAATTACAAACCAGCTTTTCGCACGTGATGGTGACTCTTCTGCCACTTAAAAAGCAGGATTCGCCGCTACACATCCTGAACGTGTACTGCCCACCTAAAGCAAAAAACGTAACCTTCTCCACACTCCTGAGCAGAGCTATCAGGGAAGCAGGACGAGACCCGCTACTAGTAATGGGAGATTTCAACGCGCAGAGTCCCTCATGGGGCTATCATCGAGAAGACATACGAGGACGGAAGCTAGCGGAGGCGGCGTCCGCGTTAGGTCTAACCCTACACACTGACCCGGCGTGCCCCACGCGGATAGGGAACTCGGTGCAGAGGGACACGTGTCCCGACTTAACCTTCACGAAAAACGCGAGGCGAGTGGAGTGGACGAATACGGAGGAAACTCTCGGTAGTGACCACTGCCTGATCACCATAACGATCCGTACGAAACCCCTTACCAGGCCTACGGGGCACACTATGCTGCCGGACTGGACGAAATTTAGAAAGGAATACGAGGTAAGCTCCATCCAGGAGCAGGGTTATCAAGCCTGGACAAAACAGCTGCTGATCAACCTTCGTTCGACGGAGACGCAGGTAAAGCTCTCAGAGGCGGTGACGGACGTGGACACCCACCTCCTCCACCTCTGGGCAGCCAGACGCAGCATGGTCAAAAGATGGCGTAGACAGAAGCATAACCGAAAGCTAAGAGCTCGGATCGCGGCAATCACTAAAGAAGCGGCGGAGTACGCGGCGCAACTCGCGGACGCGAACTGGGTAGATAGGTGCAACGCGGCCGCTAGGCAGATGTCTAGCAAAAACACGTGGCGCCTCTTCCGGGCGCTCATCGATCCCAACCAGACGCGCACCGAGACGCAGAAGCACCACCTGCAGAGAGCGGTACATGCATTTCAAGGAAATACTGCCCAGCTCGCACTGAAGCTTCGGGACCAGTACCTGAGCACGACCCAAGATCCAAGGGGAGAAGCTTACAGATACAGTGGAGCCCAAAATGCTGAGCTGGACGAACCTTTCAAAATATACGAACTCAAGGCCGCTCTAGCGAGGATGAAACGCGGGACCGCGCCAGGAAGGGACGGGATCTCGGTAAAACTCCTAGCCAATCTGCCGGACCGCGCATACGAATCCCTCCTAAAACACTTTAATTCGGTTTGGATGGGCGAAGCTCCACTTCCCACGGAGTGGAAGACGGCGCTGATAACTTTCATCCCCAAGGCGGGCAAGGCCATAGATACGGATAACCTAAGACCTATTTCTCTCACCTCGTGCGTGGGCAAACTGATGGAAGCTATGGTCAGAGATAGACTATCTGAGTACCTAGAAAACAAGCGAGTCTTCGCCGACTCGATGTACGGCTTCAGGCCAAATAAATCGGCTCAGGACATCCTGCTGCAGCTCAGCAGGGAGGTACTAAACCCGATCGAACATCCGAACGGGGATAAGATAGTGCTGGCCCTAGATCTGAAGGGAGCCTTCGATAATGTGACACACGAGGCGATCCTCACACACCTATCAGAGACGGGATGCGGCAGGAACGCTTTCGAGTACATAAAACGCTTCCTCACGGACAGACAGGCCTACGTGAGGATCCAGAACGCGGAACACGGCCCCTTTCTATTAGGCACGAGAGGGACGCCACAGGGAGCGGTGCTATCCCCCTTGCTTTTCAACTTGGCAATGAACAACCTGCTGGTCCACCTGGAGAAAGTCCCGGGTGTGCAGCACGCGCTGTACGCGGACGACATCTCCATTTGGGCCACGCAGGGCTCTCTCGGTGAAATGGAGGCCAGCCTGCAAGAGGCGGCCACCGCCGTGAACGAGTACGCGAAAAAGATGTGGCCTTCATTGCTCCCCTCAAAAATCCGAATTCGTGCACATTCGCCCCAACAAAAATTGCACAAACAAGATAGAATTGAGACTTGGATCGGAACCGATACCCGAAAGAACAGAAATTAGAGTCCTAGGTCTTTTCATCCACCAGCGTCGGCTGGCGACGACCACGCTCGACAAACTAAAGAAGGTGGGAGATCAAGTGGGCCGAATGGTCCGCAGAGTCTCGAACAAGAAAGGGGGATTGCGAAGCAAAGACGCCTTGCGGCTGGCCAATGCCTTTGTAACAAGCAGAATCCTGTACTCGACCCCCTATCTCCGCCTCAACAAACACGACCAGAACATCATCGAGGTGATAATACGCAAAATGGCGAAGAAGGCCCTCGACCTCCCGATAACCACGTCTAACCTGAGACTCCAAGGTCTGGGTATGACGAACTCCTTCGATGAACTTAGAGAAGCCCACCTCACAGGTCAATACACGTGATTATCGCAGACGCCGTCAGGACGCCGCCTTTTAGCCTGTCTGCACATAGAACACACGACTCTAACCGAGGAGAGAGTAAGACTCTCTCAGGAGTGGCGTTACGCCCTGCACGTAAGACCACTCCCCATTAAGATGTCCAGGGACGACCACGAGGGTAGACGCAGGGCCAGGGCAGAGGCCTTAGCTCACCACTACGGAAGGAAACCCGGGGTATACTACGTGGACGCATCCGGCCCGCACCAAGGCGGATGGTACACGGCGGCAGTGATCCACGAGTCCAAAACGGTGAACGGGCTCACCTTCAAAGCCCGAAGCGTCACTCAAGCAGAGGAAGTCGCCATCGCATTAGCGGCAACACACTCCGATTCCAAGACAATCATAACCGACTCGCGAGGGGCGTGTCGGAACGTCCAACAGGGCTGGGTCCCGTACCTGGCCTACCGGCTACTGCAAAACAGCTCGTACGTAGGAGGTCCATCCCACCGCTTCATAGTCTGGGCTCCGGCCCACTCGGGGCTAGGAGGAAACGAGGCAGCAGATGCAGCCGCCCGCGCGCTCTCTAACCGGGCAACCTCGTCCCCCGCCTCCTCTGAAGAAGTAGCGGAAGCCACGCCGACCTACACTTACAAGGAAATAACGCAATTATACAAAGATAGACATCAACTGTACCCCCACCCGTGTAAAGGATTAACGAGAGCGGAGGAACGCCTGTTCCTCCGCCTTGTCACGAACACCATGATGTGCCCGGCCTCGCTAAAGCACTTTGACCCTGCCTTCTCCGGGGAGTGCCCGCACTGTGGGGAGAGGTCCTCGGACCTCTACCACATGGTGTGGGCGTGCCCCTCCAACCCTGCTTTTACTCCAAACCCAAACCCCACCCGGGAGGACTGGGAGGCGACCCTACTCGCCTGTTGCGACCTGAAAGCCCAAAAGGCGATGGTCGAACGAGCTATGGCGGCAGCGGAAGCCACTGGGGTCCCGTACTAGGGACTCCACCTAGTGATTGTGAGGGGAAGGGCACTAAGCCTGACTCCAGAGCACCCTCCATGTAACTCCCTCTTTTCAGAGGAAATAAACGTTTTTACCACCACCCCATACACAGCGTCTCCAGCCCGATCGAGCTCATATCCTTGAGCGATCTCCATTTCATCGAGGAATAAAGCACAGTCTTTCTCGACATCCTGCATGCCTTCTGCTTTCATCTTTAGCAATTCAACCACCTCAGTTAGGATCCCCGGCGTAAAACTCAGGCCTTGGAGGCGACGCGCAAGAGTTCTATTGGATGGAAGTGGGTATCCGAGTTTCCTGATTGTTTCGTAACCCGATGTTCCGCATGAGAATTTTATCTGCAGTGCTTGCCGGATTGTTTTTGGTGACCATGTGTTGCCTTGGTTGATATTTCGAGAAAGTGCTTCCACTTGATCTTTGTTCAAGAATTTCACGTGCTTTCCAAGATTTTCTAAATTACGCTCTAGCTTTTGCACCTTTTTTAAGGCATTGAATTGTTGCATTTGCTTTGCTGTGCGCGTCACGGAGTTGATTATACTTCCTCTTCATATCTGCGAGTTGCTTATTTAGCTCTGCGTGCGAGATATTAGCAGATTGTAGATCATCTTCTCCAGACAGTGCAGCAGGAGACCAACCTTGCATTCGTTGCGCATTGCTTCCATCACTTGGCGAATGGCTGAGGCTGCCTGCTTCTGAGCAGCAGTCCTCTTCTAGAGGCAGATCAATGTTGCTGGTCAGTAACCCCGAGGCTGGATCCTTGCTTTTATCCCATGAGACTCCAGCTGTTACAGAAGCATCATCTTCACACGGCGGCACGCTTTCTCCTTCACATGCCCCAGATGGCACCGGAGGTCCCATCCTTTCTTTTGGTGCCTTCCTTTTCTGGGGCAAAGCTGCAATAACAAAACAAAATAAGTTGGTGGTACAAACAAGAATGGCCGTTGTCGTAATTAGATCTATGCAAGCGATTGCAAGCTCGAATGCATTAGTGCCGGTGAAGTTCTTCAAAATAATGCAGAGGCGGGTATTTGGTGCATGCAACGATGCTACGAATTATTGGCGGTACTTACCGCGAAAGGGAAACACAGTTGGTACAGCATTTGGTTTCAGCTTTTTCCAGCCGTCGGCACGATTTTGCTCGAAGTTGTTCTCTTCAAAGTGGGCCTGCAGGCAATGTCAGAACCACAAAAAAAAGCGTGAAGCTTGTAATACCTTTATAAAGGAGCGAAACCGGGAGCATCAACGCATAATTCTTTCAGCGCTGGGCTCACGTCTAATGAGTTTTAGAACCATATAAAAATGCTGGCATCGTACAGTTTGATGATGCAGGCACGGAACACTGGCTCGTGTCACATGGCACTATTTCTACTGCTTCTGAGCACACTTTTGCACATTACAAAATGATGGACTCCGAGCACGGTTATTACGTGCACGGCGGTAAGTTTTAAATACAAAAGCGAAGCTCATACTACTCACATTGCACACGCATGATCCCTTCGTCGGCTGCCACTTATCACGCTTGACTTGCGATCCACAGAAGTCTTCTCTTCGGCTCTGTCGGAAAGTGATACATCTTCCAGCCATTTCTAGAATGGTTGGTGCACAACGGCACACAGCAGCCAGGCATTCCGTGCCGAAAACCACGGCCAGGCGGACGCGCGAAGTTCACACGTGCTGGCTCCGCGGAGAGTGGGCTAGGCAATGGCGGACAGCGGCTACGAAAACCGGTCGAGGCGGCAACAGGTCCTTCAAAGAATGTCCCCACCCTGAACGGAGCGGGGGCGAGGGCGCGCATCCAGGCACCCTAGGTCGGCGGTGGCTGCACCCGCGTCGTAGTGCGGTGACGTCGCGTGTCGGAGGAGAAATCGTGGAGAGGCCTTAAAAGTCTAGGTGGTGTTGGCTAGGAGCGACAACCGGAAGTTGTAAAATAAACGTCAGCGGATGACGTTTACATGAGCGGGGCCCAGTCCCAGAGCTGTTTTCTTTATTTTTTTCTGGTGCTCCTCGTATACGAGTTGAGGGGGAAGAGGAGGAGCGTAATTTTTAATCGTCTATATCTTCGCCGTTGTTGATGCTAGCTCAAAAATTCTTGCACTGGGGTGACGAGTGATCGATTGCCTATCTCTTGTCTGCTTTACGTAATCTCAATTAATTTATTGCATAGTCTCTTTAATGAGCAATGAGGTGGGGACAGCTGTTCCGTGTCCGTTGTCGCTGCTAGTGCAGGAGGAGGCTCCTCGTCGTCTGAGAGAACGCCGGGCGTCCTTCGCGGTCGCATGTGGTCCGCGTGCCTCATCCACAGCGTTCCGTCTTCGAGTTCTATTTGAAGCGACGAAGAACTTGCGGGATGGCGAACCGTTCCGGCAATCCAAGCTGGGCCTGGTCGGAAGTTTCCAACAAAGACGGGCTCGCCGGGCGAAGGCAAACAGCTTTTGCGTGCGTTACTGTCGCAGCGCATCTTTTGCTTCAATTGCTTGAAGTCCGCATGCGCCCTTAGGCCGGGGTGCATTCGCTGAATGGGCGTTTGCAGCTGCCTGCCCATGAGGAGCTCAGCGGGAGGGGACCGAGTAAACGCGTGCGGCCTTGTTCTGTAGGAAAGCAGGACCCTGTCGATGTTTGTTTGGACATCTCCAGGCACCGCATTCTTGAGTTTCCCCTTAATTGTTTGCACGACGCGTTCCGCTGCTCCGTTCGATGCTGGGTGGTATGGTGGAGCGTCGCAACTAAGAACGATTTGCTTGGAAGAATCGAAATGATGTAGTACCGGCGCAGAAGTCAGGAGAACTTTACTTTCTCTGAAAGCTTGTTCCTCTACGCTTGTCCACTTCCAAGGAGTTTCTTTTGTAAGTAGCAGATTCAAGGGCCGGATAACTGTCGAAAGGTTTGGCAGAAAACGCCTGTAGAAATTAATCAGTCCAAGGTAGCTTTGAAGTTGCTTGACGTCCTTGGGACATGGAGCATTCACGACAGCTTCTATTTTCTTTGGTGTTGGCCTCAGTCCGTCCGCGTTTATGACGTGGCCCAGGTACTCAACTTCTGTCGCTAGAAATGAACACTTCTCTAGCTTGAGCTTGAGGCCTGCTTCCTGTAGACGCTGTAGTACACTGGCTACGTTGCTCAAGTGATCTGCGTCGTCCAATCCCGTTACCAAGATGTCATCAAAGTACACGGTGACATGGCGCATGTCTTGTAGCAAATTTTTCATTTCTCTCTGGAATATGGCCGGCGCTGAAGCTACTTCGAAAGGTAGTCTGGTGTACTGGAAGAGGCCCTGAGGTGTATTGATGGTCACTAGCTTCTGTGAGCTCGTGTCAAGTTCTACCTGCTGGTAAGCGTCTTTCAGGTCCAGCCTCGTAAACTTTTTTCCAGCTTAAAGTTTCGCCCATAGGTCCTCGACTCGCGGCACAGGATATTTTTCCAGCACTGTGGCACCGTTAATTGTGACCTTGAAGTCGCCACATATGCGCACGCGGCCGTCTTGCTGAGCGCAGGAACAATTGGGGCTGCCCACTCAGACGTTCTGACGGGTGTAAGTACCCCTTCTCGTTGCATTCTTTGCAATTCTTCTGCAACTTTGTCTTGCAATGCAAAAGGAATCGTTCGTGGTTTAAGAATTTTGGAGGTGAATCTTCCTTGACTACAATTTTGGCTTTCACACCTTTGAGTGTTCCTAGTCCGTCCGAAAATACTTCTTTGTAGCAAGTAAGCAGCTCGTCAACGCTCGTAAGTGAGTCAACGGATCTGACGTCGTTTAGGTCGAGCTGAAGCGCACTGATCCGGTTTCGTCCGAGAAGGGTTGGACACTGGTCCGGAGCTACAAACAAAGGCAGTGTTGCCTCTCTTCGTCCGAACTGGACTGAAACGGTAACCTTGCCCCTAACGGCTGTCAGTCTTCCGCAATAACTCTTCAGAATTACGTCTGATGGGTCTACTGAGAGCTCGGGAAACCACTGTTAGAATGCGGTCTCTCCTATTACGGAAACACTGGCCCCCGTGTCTAGCTCCATTCTAAGAGACCTGCCGGCGACTTTCAAAACTGCTACAAACGGAGGAATTGTTTTCTCGCTGTTCATCTGCCACGTCTCGTAGACCTGTGACTGGATTTCAGGAAGATCTGCACTGTCCGCAAGGCTGTGAACTGGCTGCTTTGTTTGCCTTTGCGTACTGTGCTTCCTTGGCACGTTCTTTTGCTTCGTGTCGGCAGCCTTTGAGCGGCATACTCAGGCCAGATGCCCGATCTTGCTGCATGCGCTGCCCCGGACTTGGCGTGCTGGTATACTGTTGCGTAGTGCGGCTCTCCACAGCGATAACAACTTATCGTCTGTTTCATTTGCTTGCTCATCGCACTGTGAACTGTCTGCGCTTCGGTCATGCCCTGAGCTTGCATCAGCATGCTTGAGTCTCTTTTAGCCGTCTCCATTGCAATTAGAAGCTTGACTGCTGACTCGAACGTCAGGTTTGACTCTTCAAGCAGGCGTCGTTGCATTGACGCGTCATTAATGCCGCAAACGAGTCTGTCCCGCAGCATTTCAGGAAGGAAGGTGCCGTACTCACAGTTTGCTGAAAGCTTTTACAGTGATGCGGTGTAGTCGCTGACAGACTCCTCCGGTTGGCGAGAGCGACCATTGAATCTGAAGCGGCAGACCACCACGGAAGGCTTCGGAATGTAGTGGCCCGAAAGCACGGAGAATATCTCGTCGATAGAGACTTGATCTGGTGTTTTAGGCGTCAGCAGGCTCCGTAGTAAGGAGTAGGTACTGGACCCGCAGCATGTCAGGAACACGGACCTTTTCTTCTCCTCTGGAACGCTGTTGGCGTCGAAGAACAGCTTGACTCGCTCCAAGTACTCCGTCCTGGCCCCTCCTTCCCCGTGGAATGGCTCCAATGCTCCGTAGGTCGGCATGGTTACAGATGATGCGATGCCGGAAAACGCCTCGTCGCCAGTATTGTTATAGTATTGTAAAGGGGTGAGCTTAGAAGCGAATGCCGAAACGGGTCACCGACGTGCCCTAACGAAGGCGCGGGAAGAGCGCCCCGTAAAACGACAGTACACGTTGCTGGCGGGAGTCAGACTGGCCCCTCTCCTTGAAAAGCGGGGGAGCGTTTATTATCTTTTCCTCTCCCTTTTTCCCCGTGCAGCTGGGTGCCGCTGAGAAGGCGACTGCGGTGTCCTTGGCGTCTGCTGCCTTGGGGAATCGTCCCAAGTATTTAAGGAGCTGCTGGTTTGATGCCAAGAGAGCCCCCTTCTTGAGAGGTATCAGAGACTCCCGACTCCTAAGAATCTCTCTCAGTTGCCCGTACTTGTACATACTGTAAATAGTCCTTGTATAAAGTTTTCCCAGTTTTCTTCCTCCGATCGTCCTCGTCTCTTCTCCGGCCCAGTCACGCTACCTGAATCCCAACAACTGGTGGCAGCGGTGGGATGCTGCTACCTGAATTCCAACACTGTACAGTCTCAGAGCAAGCACTTCTACCGGTGCCGGCATTTTTCGCCTTGACTTTAGTCTGTGCAGGATTGAACTTCGCTGCTCTCTTTAGGCTCCTCGCCGTTGGTGAGTGCCTCGTGCGGCAGACGGCAGGTTTAATGGCACGCATGTGTGTCTCTGTTGCTGTGCATAGTTGCCGTATCACCTTTCGCGCATATTAACTCTGTGTTTACAGTCTTTCGTATCCTTTCTTATGTTTACAGGACCGTCTGGACGAGCACGTTCGAGGAGCATGTACTACTGTTTAGCATCAATAATAAAAGAATAATCGCATATGTCGTTAGCGTCGTGTTCGGAGAGCGGGCCCATTTCGCAATTAGCACTGGTCTGCTACAAGTAGACTGACCGGTAGGCGCTGCCAACAGTCTGATTTACGCTCAAAATTATTGCCTTAAAAAATGTGCAAACCATTGAAAATGCGTTTTTAATGTGCATTATTGCTAAGTTTAAAAAAAATTGTAGTTTTGTATATATATATATATATATATATATATATATATATATATATATATATATATATATATATATATATATGCAGCGAGGTGGCACGAGCAGTAGAACTTCCAATATGTGGACATGTAGACGGCCTCCTAGACGTCACACTAGACGTCTTGTCGGACGTCTAGAGAATTGCATGGGGCGCACCCATAGTACGCCGCAGGCCGCCCGGTTTATAAATAACAACTATGACGACATTGCTAACCTGCGCCCGGAAGAGATGGCCTCCCGATTCAGAAAAGCCATGTGATTTCCTCCACACTTCTCTCCCAGGGTGTTGTATGGGCAAGGCCTCAGAGGTCTCGAGTTTTCCTTTCTCCATGATGGCTAGTTTGCGCCAAATTGGCCACGACGACCTGTCTGGCATTAAAAATTTTTAGGTTGGCCCCCTGGGTACTTTCTGGCTACTTTGGCTGGCTACTTTTCTGGCTAGTTTGAACTTCTATTTTGGCGCAATTACTAGCCAATTTTTATAGTCGCACCATCCCCGCCTGCGGGGATATTGCATCGAAGCACGCGTATAGCCTACATGCGAGCGCGGCATGACTTCAAGGAAGGCGATATCTTCAGAGCGATGATTTCACGACCAAGGGGATGTGAGGGAGCGCTGGCTGTTTTCGTCCAGTTCTCGAGGCAAATTGCAATGAAACTTCTACAGAGGCTTCCAGATGCCTCGCTTCGGAGGCTGCAAGCCATCGATCCTGATGGCACAGAAAGCGCGAGAGCCGCGAAAGCATACTAAAGTTGCCGCGGCATTTTTTTATGTTTCTCCATCTAGCTGGAGCCAGAAATACGGCTAATGGAAACAGTTAGGACCTGTGAACACATGTTTTAGTTAATGGCACGCTGCGGGATCTTATGAAGACACGTGCGGTGAATGCGCTTTTATATAGCTTGCGCAAGACACATCGAACGTTTTGTCACTTCTAGTTTCTGTAACGCTAGCGCTGCTTGAGTGCGTGCTCTCCTGTGTGAACTTAAAAACAGATGCGCAACAAAATGAAGCTCGATTGCCTGATGGAGATTCCAGGAATCGAGGTCGGGTTACGGCAAAACAGCATCAACGCCCTGCTGGGTTCTTGGCTAGAATGTGGCAGAATTGCTCTTGCAGTGCCACTATCTGCCGCACTGAGCATTTCATTATTCATTTATTTATTTGCAACATACCCGTGGTTTGAAGATCACGAAAAAGGATCAAAATTTTGTGCTCTCTATTGCGTTTCTTGGGTTGATTCAAAATGCTCTTATTTATTGTTCTTTAATAACAAGTGTATTCATACGAATTTGGCGCTAAGATTAAATGGTAAAGCTCGCGTTCTGACTCGTTTTAAAATGCGCCGAACGGCAACCTTGGAACCGTCCGGCATTTCGTGGAAAGCAATCCTGTGCACGTGTGCGCTTCTCCCCGTGTGTTTGTGTTCCTAAGAAGTGTGTGCGGCGCGGTCTAGTGTGCGAACGAGGAAAAGGCTTTGCGATACGGCACGGCGCTGAAACATATCAACTGGGGCAAGTATCTGAAAAGCTTGTTTTTGTGGGCTTGTATGCATGTGCGAAAACGAAAGACGCTACGGAAAACGCGCGTGCAACAAGCAGACGGCGCGACGCGTCAGATACGCCCGCCCTTCTCCCGTAACGCAGAACGACGCACCAATGCCTTTCGCGAAGGCTTGGGGGAGATGTCACCTGCAAGGCTCGGGAGCCAGCGTAGCGGAATAGGCCGTTGGCTTCTCGCAAGGAAGTGCGAACGGGCTTTGATTGGGGTTGTCACAAAAATTCGGCGCAAGTTCGAAAGAAACCGGCGCTGCGCCTAAGCAATCGCTCCCGCGCGCGGTAAAATAAAACAAAGACAGCGGGGAAGGAGACCCGGAGAGGGCGTAGCTTCGCGTACTGCTGCAACTCAGCTCGCCGGCGCGGCGCCGCTGGGGGCATGGCCGCGCGCGGCGTCGATTTTTCTCGAATGTTGGAGAAGTTTTTGCTTGTTGACGGAGAGGGGCTAACTTTGTGCGCTTCAAAGTGATACCCTCCCCCCTTCGCTCCGGCACCGATGACTCAGCGGGCCGCGAATGACCTATGGTGACTTCCAATCGCAGAGTTGGAGCACTTCTGGAGCTACGTTTCCTGCTCTTTTCGGAGCAACTGTATTCCAAACGCAGATCTGAGGCACGGATCGAGTCTTCCAATCGTAGACAGGGAGCGGTTGCCGAGCCGAGATTGCTCCGTGGAGCAGTCGGGACTGCACCGCCGAAATCGGCGGATCTGGCCGGAAGTTTGCGTGACGTTCATATTCAGCGGCGCTAGCGGCGCCCTACATGCCCTGGCCTGCATGATCTGGCCAGAGCAAGTGTACTCCAATCGCAATTTCAGGTCGCGCGCTCTGCGCCGGATTCAGGCGCTCTGTCACAGAGCGTGCAGACCGCTCCGGGCCTGCGATTGGAATTCACCACTAGATTGTTCTAGAAGGTGGTTTCCGCGCTCGACCAATGGGGTCGCGCGCCCGGCGCAAGGAGGAGAAGGAGTTCGTTTAAAGCTGCGTGTATGTGCGCGCCTGCCTAGGCGCGAAGAACAAACAGACGCGGTCCGCGCCTATAAATGAGGGGCTGCAAACGCCGTCTGTTAGCCGCGAATGTCCGGACTCCGTAGAGTATCTGTTACGGGTCCAATTGGACTTATTTTTGGAAATGTGGCGGAGAGTTTGAAGTATGCTTCACTCCCGCCATCGGTTGGCCCGGCATTGCACTACCTCCGGGATCGGCCTTGTCTTTAGCGCGTCTTTACTATCCTGTCTTTCTATCCCATCTTTAAACTCTCCTGCTATCTGCACGTAGTAGCGATTGTTGCTCGTCTTGAGCTAGTGAGCAGGCCTGTGCACTTTCATTCTTTCTGACAACAGGCAGACAGACGTCTGTGAGCCCGAGCCGCCGTTCAAGCTTCTGAGAAGCGCGCCCGCTCGACTCCCGGGAGGACACCACTCGATCAGCCAAGGACGGACCAGCGAGGCAACGTGCGCCAGTCTGCAGATCGGCCCGTCGTGCTCCTCAGGTCGTCGGACTGTCGCAGTGGCCGGAGAACAAATTGTGTTTTGTTTATTTGTCTCTCCCTGAGTTGGTGCACTTTAGGTGCAAAGATTTTGTTGAATTGTTATCTCTCTCAGGTGTTGCTTTGCACGCGTTGCATGGTAATTGTGAAACACTTTGTATGTGCTCGTACGAGTGATAGAGAAATCCTTTGTATCGTCTCTTCGCTGTATAAACTTTATTTTGTTTTGTGAACCTTTGGCTCCGGCCCATTCTCTGGCTTGCGACCGGCGAAAGCTGGGCACCAAACGACTAACCCCTTGTCTCTTGGTAGCTGGTCTCCGGCTGAGTTTGCCACGCCGAGTCGAGGGCATCTCCTCTGTGACCGAGGCCGCTACCCCACACGCTCAAAGGGTGTCTGGGAGCGCACGCAAAAGTTCGCGAAGTGGTGACATATTCTGGCGTCCACGACAGGACGTTTGGTGCTTTGTGAGCACAGAGAACGGAGAAAGAGTCGGAAGGAGTTTATGAAGAGGTCGTAAACGAGTGTTTAGCAGCAGAGCGATATTGTGAGGTGCCGCGCTGAAGCGGTTATTGAGGTTCACCGTGTAGAGGTAGTCATTGTCTTGGTATGTTCAGTATCCGAAAATGAGCTTGAAGGAGCTAGTTGAGATTGGCACCCAGATAGGGATGTCCGGGGCTGAACTACTGAAATGAGTGAATCAGAGAAAAAGAGGCCCGAGAAGAAGCCGAAAAGGAGAGAGAGAGGGTTGAGAAAGAAAGAGAGAGATAATTCTAACGCGAAAAACAACTGCTTGCCATGAAGCTTGAGCTCCAACGTGCTGGGAACCACTCAGCAGAAGTCCATAGCCCTAGAGAAGAAGGCAGCGGTCTGCGGATAGATGTCAGCAGATTATGACGAAAAAAGGGACGATCTGGACGCGTTCCACAGGCGATTCGAAGGAATCGCGGGAAGTCAGAATTGGTCAGACAGTGAATGTGCTACCGTTCTTAGCACATGTCTCAGCGGGGAAGCTCTAAGTGTATTCGGGCGGCTTTCCCTGGACGATGCTGCAAGCTACAGCAAGGTAAAGGCCGCCTTGCTCAATCGATTTCGTCTCACCACCGAGGGATTTCGAGATAAATTCAGAACAGGGAAGCCCACAGATGTCGAAACGGCAACCCAGAATGCGGCAAGATTAAGCCACTAATTTGATCGTTGGATGGAACTTTCAGAAATTGCACAGGAATACAGTACACTTCGTGAGCTTCTCATCAAGGAACAATTCCTGAGTAGCTGTCACCCGAGCTTGTCGCTGTACCTGAAGGAAAGAAGAGCCAAGACTCTCTCCGAAATGCTAGATCTTGCCGACCAATTTCTTGACGCTCAAGGAGGAGCGAATCTGGCCAAGATTAAGAATACGAATTCGGAGAGCGCGGGGACAACCGACAGCCGCGATGCCCGATTTAGCCCAAAGGCACTACCAAAGTGCTACCTGTGCAACAAGTCAGGCCACTACGTGTCTAATTGCCGCAACAGTGCTACGAACAGTAGCCCAACAGCTTGTTTTAAGTGTGGCCAGAAGGGGAACAGAGCCGCGGCTTGTCCGAACCCAAGCAAGTCCATTCCCGAGATATCATGCGTACGGGCCTCCTCAGATGACCACCTGGAGGAAGAAGATGAAAATGGCTTTGTGGAACTGAAGAACGACAAGAAGGTACCAGTCGTGAACGCCGTTGTGAACGCGCTACCGGAAGCCAATATGAACAGAATGCCTGTCCGGAAAGGGAAGGTAGGAGAAAAAACAATTACAGTGTTGCGAGACACGGGAAGCAGCGCTGTAATAATAAGACGAAAATTAGTGAGAGATAAGGGTCTCACTGGAACGAAGAGCCTCGTGCGCCTAGTGGACGGCTCGTTTCAGCGCTTGCCGGAAGTTGAAGTGCATGTGCAGACTCCCTACTACAGCGGGAAGCTAACTGCACTGTGCATGGAGCGCCCCATATACGACCTTATATTGGACAACATAAAGGGAGCAAAATTTCCAAAGGGCCCAGAAAGTAGCCACGAGATACAGAAATCCGAATCCTGCTCTTCGGAAACGGCGCAGTGATCGCCAAGCGAAAAGTAAGTGGCGAAGGAAGCGCGAGCGTGCTAGCTCAAGCAAAGGAGCAGTGAAGCATGAACAACGGAAGAGTCCCGCGAATGAACGCCCCGAGGAAGAAAAAACGTTGTCGCTGGAAAGGACGGGCACTGCAGTAGAAAGCCGTACGAAGCCGAGAGAAAGGCCACGGAATGGTCACAAGGAAGCAGCGAAAAGCGAAAGAGAAACAGCTCAAGAGGACAAGGTGTCTGAAACTCCGGCTGGGGTGAAATTAGCGCAGGTTGTGAACATGTTCAACGTGCTGTTGTACATATTACTTCAGCTGCCTTTCGATCGCACAGGAAAATTTTGGAAGGTGACGAAGAGGGTATTCACACCGGTCAATATTGTGAGCCTGTGCGTTTGGACGCAGGTGTCCTGGAATCCAGCGATTGCCTTGTTTGTGTGTGCATACCTAAGCGCACAATTCCTACCCGAGTCGGCAAATTTATCTGGAGGGTTCAGGTTGGGCGAAACAGAAGCCCAGGTTGGCCGAGAAAAAGACCCGCGAGTCGAAGAGACTCTTGGCAACTGTGAAGGTCCTCACGCGCGCATTATGGAAGCCCAAGTAGGAAATGTATCTGGAAGTATAGGCGCAAGCAGGCCTTGAACTTGAATGCCCCCTGTTTGTGTTGTGTTAATGTGATGCGGAGTTGCGGTATGTGTTGAAGAATTTCAAGCCTGGAGAGAAGGGGTTGGGGGCAATGAAAGGACAACTTAAATCGCGAAGAAAACTTCCGGGAACCTGAAAGAGCTTCAAGCCATAAAGAAAAGAGTCACCGAGAGCCCAGCGATCCTCCCATTGTTATAAACCAGATCCCTCTTCCGACGCATACACGAGCGCCCGTGCGCTGACGCCGATAGCGGACAGATATCGGCGCCTCACCGAGGCTCGCTGGCGTCTCCTGCAGACCGGTTTTGGCGTACGCCAAGAGCGCCGATGCTGAGCGAAGGGCCCTTGGAGTTGGCGCTTTAGGCCTTTTCTTTGGGAGGACTGTCTTTGAAGGAGTAGAGGAGGCGTCCGATAATGGTGACCGGCTTGTGTGTAGTTTGCATCCCTTCCGTTCTGTGAATACTAGCCAAGGTTTCGCTGACACCTTTTACGTACGAACAGCATATGCGTTTTTGCCACCGGCGTGTCCTTATCATAAGCATATACAGTTGTTTTCGTTGCATCCTTTTCATATTTGGATGATGCATCGAGTGAAGAATCTTGGGTATCAATTGATTAGAATTTTTTTCTTCTGATGATGATGAGTTTTAATAGTGCAATGGCAACCTCGCACCAAGTGCAAAGGGATCTTTTACCTTCCTTTTTGTTATTATTTTTATTAAACACTTAATACTACTTCAACTCAAAGAAACCAAGCGCCATGGTTCGAGAAAACTTGTGCCCATTGGAAACCATGTGGGTACACGGCGGCACTGGAGAACGAATCACACACCGTCCTCGAGCGGCATGCTTAAAGCGGTATGCCATTGCTGTTGTCGGTGATTTTAAAACAAATAAGCAAGGATTGGGAATCGTCTTTGCCAAGACTTGCTTGAATTTCACCCTACCCTTCGGGAACAATTTTTGGCAGTGTTCCTCCCACAAAGGCTACCAGAACAAGACGCTCTGCTCGCAGCATCAAACGGATGAAGGGGGAGAGGCGGTAACCTGAAGGGCCAAGGATGATGTGAGCAGGTGCATAGATAGGGAAAAATTCTTTTCCAAGAGCTACACGGGCAGTTGGTTGCAGGGTGGTAAGGGGAAGGAAGAAAAGTACAGTGGGGAGGGCTCTCCTGCTGTGCCTTTGCCTGCCTTTGTTTTTTTTTCTACTTTTACTTTTCCTCGAATCCTGGAGCGCAGTCCATGGTTGCTTTTTGAATGCGCTATGTTACTGCTCCCTACGGTGCGAAGCACGACGAAGTCGGCGCCTCTGCGAAAACGGCCCGGAAAGGTCATGGAGGCACTCTTGCCTCCAGGCTGTCATAAAAACAAAACAAAACTTAAAACCACTAATGTCTCAGTCCTGGCGAAGTGTCTCTCCACACGCGGACAAAAATCTCCCAAAAAAGACATCAGAGTTTCTGCAGAAGATCAGTTACGTTCTTTAATGCCTTCCACCAACCCAAGGAATTCCACCAGCTTTGTTAAAAGCACAGCGCATGGCACAGGAAAACAGTGCCACCAAAACACATTTCGGGAAAATTAGCGTGGTTACGCCAAATGCAACTAGGAGCGCAAGCACTTCGGTTTTCAGTGCTGTTTCGGTGTTCGGGTTCGTTGCGCACAGATGCATTTGATGAAGACGACGATATCCAAAACACAGCGCAAGAGACTGGTATTTTGTGACGCAGAATGTTCGGCTGCGGCGGTGTTGCAGTTGTAGCACCCTCTCTTGGGCGGCGCAGACAACCCGGCTAGCGCGCGCCACCCTGCGAAGAGAATAAAGACGGCACCTGGTCGTGGCTCGTGCAGCCACGCCTGGCAGTTCTGTTCTGGTGTCGGCTCGTAGCAGTGGTCTCGTTTCCTTCGTTCCTGAGGCGTTAAGCCTACATTGGTGACCAAGGACGAGCAATGACCGATCCCGCAACATCCACGCAGCAGGATTCGCATCCGCAGGACGTCTCGTCGCTGCAGGTTCGCCTTCCACCTTTCTGGCCCCAGAACCCGCAAGTTTGGTTCCACCAGGTTGAGGCGCAATTTTGCCTAGCCCGCATCACGTCGGAGACGACGCGCTACTACCATGTTG
The DNA here is from genome assembly GCF_052857255.1 of Amblyomma americanum. Taxonomy (NCBI): domain Eukaryota; kingdom Metazoa; phylum Arthropoda; class Arachnida; order Ixodida; family Ixodidae; genus Amblyomma; species Amblyomma americanum. The sequence goes on along the minus strand of NC_135497.1, from coordinate 373,194,785 downwards.
CCTCATGCCTGCCTCCTGACGTTGCCGGTGAGCTCTCCGACGTTCTCTCCGCCCCCATGGGTGCTACACCATATCAGCACCTGAAGAGATTTATGCCGTCGGACCGCACCCGCCTCCAGCAGCTCCTAACCGCGGAAGACCTTGGCGACACCCTCGACATCACCCTCGACCGCCTGGCTGAGCTCGAAGATAACGTTCATGAGGCCACCTCCCCGTCCGTCACTGCTGTTTTGCCGCTAAGAGACCCAGCGATTTCGCGCCTTGAGGCCCGTCTCGAGGAGCTTGCCGCCGCAGACGCACGCAGTCCGGAGCCGACCTCTGGAGACCCGTCCGTCTCGTCTTGATCATCGCGCTCTTTCGAGCTCACGTCAAGCTCGGAGTCCCAGCCCTACATCTCTCTGCTGGTACCACAGGCGTTTTCGCCACCGGGCCACGAAGTGTACAGCGCCCTGTTCGTGGCCGGGAAATGCCCGCCGGGATCATAACGGCGGCGCGTGGTTCCCCCAGTCATTCGAGCCGCCTGTTCATGGTCACTGACAAGTTCTCCGGCACCCGGTTTCTTATCGACACGGGCGCGGAAATCAGCGTGGTTCCACCGACTAAGGCAGATCGTTCCAAGCCATCAGGACTGTCGCTCCGTGCTGCGAACGCCTCGTCTATACCCACGTATGGGCTACGATCTCTCACCCTCGACTTCGGCCTACGCCGCACTTTTCGATAGTCTTCGTCATCGCAGACGTGGTTTGCCCGATCATCGGCTCAGACTTCCTCTCCTACTTCGACTTAGACGTCAGCGTGCGGCATCGTCGCCTTACCGACGGTCTGACTCATCTCTCCATCTCAGGAGTCTCGTCCGACCTTGCTCCCATGGGCATTCGCACGCAGATACCTTCCTCTCAGTTCGAAAAAGTGTTGGCGGATTTCCCGGAGCTCACTAAGCCATGCAACCTCACTCAGGCGCCTAAACATGGCGTGACACACCACATCGTCACCCGGGGTCCACCCGCAGCTGCTCGACCGCGCCGCTTGTTTGGAGACCGTCTAGCTATCGCCAAACGTGAGTTTGACCACATGCTGGAGCTCGGCATTATACGCCCGTCGTCCAGCGCGTGGGCGTCTCCGCTGCATCTAGTGCCCTAGCGTGATCCCGGTGACTGGCGTCCCTGCGGCGACTATCGGGCGTTGAATGCCAACACTGTCCACGACAGCTATCCGCTGCCCCACATCCAGGACTTTACGTCGCGCCTCGCCGGCTGCGCCATTTTTAGCAAAGTTGACCTGGTTAAGGCGTATCACCAAATTCCCATTGAACCCGCCGACATACCTAAGACCGCCATCACGACGCTCTTTGGTTTGTTTGAGTACGTCCGGATGCCTTTTGGACTACGCAATTCGGCTCAAACCTTCCAGCGGTTCATGGCTGAGATCACGCGGGGCCTACCGAGTGTATTCGCGTACCTTGACGATGTCCTCATCGCCAGCCCTACACGTCATGATCATGAGCAAGACCTACGTGCTTTGTTGAAGCGTCTACAGCACTACGGCCTGGTTGTGAACGCCTCCAAGTGTGTTTTCGGTGCTTCTGAGCTCGAGTTTTTGGGTCATCACATATCCTCAGTGGGTATCCGCCCTCTCGCGTCCCACGTCCAGACCATCGAGAATTTTCCCCTGCCCACAACCCTGCGCCTCCTGCGACAATTCCTGGGGCTGGTGAATTTCTCCCGCCGCTTTATCCCGCACTGTGCAGAGCTACTTCGCCCGCTGACCGACCTCCTTCGGTCAACCGTTGGCCCGTCCTCCGCAGTCTCTTGGTCATCAGAAGCCCAGGCCGCCTTTACTGCCGCGAAGCAAGCAGTCGCTAACGCCGTGCTTCTAGTCCATCCGCGCAACGACGCCCCTACGAGATTGATGGTGGATGTTTCCAGCATGGCCATCGGAGCCGTCTTGCCGCAGTACATTAACTCCGAGTGGAGACCATTGTCTTTTTACTCTCGGAAGCTACTACCTGCTGAGACCCGCTACAGCGTCGTCGGTCGAGAGCTCCTAGCCATCTACTCCGCTATCCAGCACTTTCGGCATTTTTTTTGAAAGAAAGAAAGATTTATTTCAGCAGAGCAGTTACAGCATCTGCTGCAGGGGCAGAGGATAAAGGCTGTGGCGCCTGACGAGGCCTCTGTCCCTCTGCAGTCGACGGAAGTGCAATACAAATTTGAGCATAACAAGAAGGTAAGTCACATAATTAAAACAAATGTGGGTAAATTATGCTATTATAACCACAACATTAACACAATATGATAAGTACAAAAAAAGAAAAAATGCAAGGATATTATACAGAGATTTTGTTCAGTAGACAATACATTGAAGGACAGTTCACGTGCTAACCGATCATAAACCACTGGCATATGTGTTCCGGACCAATTCATCGAAGTACGTGTCACGTGAACTCCGTCAGCTCGCTTATATCTCGGAGTTTACTACCGACATCCGGCATGTGAAAGGTGCAGCCAACACCGCCGCTGACGACCTCTCTCGTATACTCGCGGTAGACGCTCCATCTTCCACCGTCGACTGGGCCGCATTCTCTTCTGCCCAGCAGAATGACGATGAGCTCGCCGCTTTTCGAGCGAACCCTCGTTCTCTCCGATTACGGCTGGTGCCCCATCCTTGCTCCCCTGAGCCCTTGTGGTGCGATGTGTCAACGGACTTTCCTCGCCCTTTTGTTCGGGCTTCACTACGTCGCCCTATCTTCCATTCTCTCCATGACATATGCCATCCAGGCATTCGGGCTACTCAGCGCCTTCTCACCCAGGGCTATGCTTGGCCCGGAATCAACGCTGATGTGCGTGCTTGGACGCACCGGTGCCTACCCTGTCAGTCGACCAAGCTCTGTCGACATACCAAGACACCTTCCCAAGCCTTTCTACCCCTGGCCGTCGTTTCGACCATGTTCATCTCGACATCGTGGACCCTCTTCCCATCTCTCGAGGCTACCGCTATATCTTGACCATAGTCGACCGCTTCACTCGCTGGCCGGAGGCAGTCCCCATTCCTGACATCACCGCAGAGACTGTTTCGCGCGCCTTCATTTCTGCGTGGGTATCTCGATTTGGTTGTCCTGGCACTGTGACAACCGACCGTGGAAGCCAGTTCGAGTCTTCCCTGTTTGCTTCCCTTAATAATATTCTCGGCGCCAGGCACTGCCGTATTACTGCATATCACCCGTGTGCTAACGGCATGGTGGAACGCCTTCACTGCCAATTGAAGGCCGCCCTCGCTGCCCGCCTCAATTGCGCCTCCTGGGTCGACTCCTTGCCCCTTGTGCTGCTTGGTCTAAGGGCCGTCATCCGAGAAGACTTACAGTGCTCAGCTGCAGAGCTCGTTTGTGGTAGTGCTTTGCGTCTTCCAGGCGACTTCTTTACATCCCAGCAGCTTCCAGCCAGCCCCAAGAATTCCTCCAACACCTGCTGGACTGCGTTAAAGACCTCCGGCCTACTCCCCCACGTCCGTCCCGCCACCATACCCTTTTCGTACACCCCGACCTGGCCACTTCGACCCACGTTTTTGTGCGCCGCGACGCTGTCCGAGCTCCACTCACACCGGCTTACGACGGACCTTTCCGCGTTCTCCGCCGCACCCCGAAAACCGGCACCATCCTCCAAGACGGCCGCGAAGAGACCGTCAGTCTAGACCGCCTTAAACCGGCTTACATGGAGACCGCCCTGGAACGACTCCCAGCGCCGCCTGACCTAGTGCATCGCCGGCCCTCCGTCCGTTTCGACTTCCAGTCTAGGCGGGGGGCCCTGTAGCACCCTCTCTTGGGCGGCGCCGACAAACCGGCTAGCGCGCGCCACCCTGCGAAGAGAATAAAGACGGCACCTGGTCGTGGCTCGTGCAGCCAGGGCTGGCAGTTCTGTTCTGGTGTCGGCTCGTAGCAGTGGTCTCGTTTCCTTCGCTCCTGACCCGTTAAGCCTACACAGTTCTCGAATGCAGTAACCAGCAAAACGTATGTGTTCTCGCCGCCCCGGGTTCGAAACTCACTCGCAGCCGTAAAACATTTTCGATTATTTTATTTCAGGTCAAGTAAATTTCAGACATACAGACAGACTACGTCGAAATCCAAAATTGAAGCCTCGGTGCCATAATAAAAAATGCGACCCCGTTAGCCCGCTGTTCTACCAGCTTGTAAAGGCAGCGGTTGGTACCAATGCGGCCGCTCGATGGAACTGCATCATCGAGTGGCCGTGGTTCTCATCTGCTCACTTACTGAAAAAGACAGCACGCTGGCAGGCTTTTCTTTAGAGCCTTTACTTCGTTCCTTGTCATGCAACGTGAGTGTACTGAGTCGTTATGGCCTGTGTACAGTACAAAATAAAGCCGACCATTGTGAACGGGCAAGGCCACGTAATTGGTGAAAGCTTCAAAAACCACGTGTTTTGTGTGGCAAGAAACGAGTCCAATGGGGCAAACTGTCCATTTCTCCAGAGATCATCTGGCGACGAAAAGCGCCGAGTACGGTGCATCGAGTCTCCAACGCACTATATCAAAAACAAAAATAACACCGCAAAGTAGAACACAAAAACCACGAGACACGGCTACCACTACAGAACGCCAGATAACTTATTCTTTATTGCCATTTATTTTCATATTGCTTTGAGTACGCATGGCGTCACTATTCTTTTACTAGTGATGTCACTGTGCTCTTATACCTCTCAGCGGGGAAACATGAGCGCGTGCACTGAGAATGCGGACAACGCTTTTGCAAAGACAGCTGGATCACATGATCTTATCTGCCTCCCGTCACTGCACCCTAAGGCAACCAAACACAAATAACTATCGACAGGGTACTCCTCACGTGCAGCATTCATTTTCTCAGAAGTGAATGGACAACTTGCAGAATTGGTGACTTACAGGAAGATTTCTTCCAACAACCCACGTTAGCAAAACGCGTTTTCACTTCCTGCTCTGCTGACTGAAGGGGTTAGCATGAGGAGAGATGAGTCAGTCGTCCTCCACTGTATTATTTTTCGAAAAGGTGAGGGGGGCTGCCCCCTATTCTGCGGGAACATGAACCCCCGACGGTCGCCACCAGCTGTAAAAAGAAGTTGTGGAAAGGTTACAATGATGTATTCCCTTGACGAGTGAGTACCTGTCTCGACCCGCTCCTCACATCTTTTCAACAACTTCTCTCTCATACAGATAAAGGGACACCTCCCCCCTCATTTTTCGAACAAGAATGCGAGATTGCCGTCTGTAAACGAGGATTTTCGGTTGGCAAACTGTAGAGGACGCTCGATATTCTGCAAGTGTGCTTCAAGGGCACTTTTTGGGCGCACGCGCCCAAAGTCGGCGCTCTTAAAGGGGCCATGACATGGTCGTTCTTTATATTGCAGTTTTGTGCTTCAGTAACTAATACAAGAGCTTATGATTTAATTTCCGAAATTTGACTGCCCTGGACGCGCTGTATATTCCAAAAAATGCGATCGAAATTGAGACCGGGAGACTCCTCCCACCTGCAGCGACCGCCATATTGAATGCTGTCGTGACGTCACTAGGGAATGCACGGAGCAACTTCGTCTGCTCTCGTTTGCTGCAATATACGCAGCGAGGTCTCATTCCCCCCTGTACTTTCGCGGGCGATCGAAGTAGCAGTCGTCCCTCATATGACTGGTGCCGCAAAAGCGATAAGAGTAACGCAGTTTTCCTTCGGTATAGGTAGGGGCCGATCACACTATAGGCCGATGCGAAGGCGATCGACGCTCGGTGGGCTGGTCGGTATGCAAATGCCGTCGCTGACGCACTGTTTGTCACGCTGGACCGACGACGACGCCAGCACGATGAACGACCCCGTATTTTAGTAATGTTAAGAGTCAGCATAGTGCGAACCAGGATAGTTTGGTGGGGGCTAGTTCGTATGACATTCTATAAACTTAAGAACTTTAAAACTTAGTGGACCTGATCATGCTAGCCACGGCGACATACGCGATGTGCGCGCACCAGCGAAGATGTGCTTTAATTCGGTGCCTGCGCATAGAATCTATCGGCGAGACAAGCGACACGGCCAGAAAACGCCGCACGACGGTGCCGCTCGCCGCCGTCGCCTGGGCTTGTGCGGCCGAGCGAAATCTTCACGCCCGGTGAATAGACGGCCCGAAAAACTGCGCTTGTGTACCTTATTCGTATCGAAAAAAAAGCGAAACGACCGGCTGCATTTCATATCTTCACAATTTCTTACTAATCAGCGGGGAACTCTTGCCAGATTCTTGAATTTCGGTCGAAGGTGGACCGCCAGCCCCTTTCGTGACGAGGCCCTAGCGAGTACGCAGGATTCGTGGTGTGCGATTTCGGCGATTGCGGAGAGCGAATTCGCACGCTTTAGCTGCTGAAAATAGTTGTCGAGCGTAGTTTTGGCTACAGTGCCCTCAAAGCGACGTCTGCCTACAGCCTACAGTGCTGAAGGCAGCCGGCAGCTGCCGTCGGAGTCGACTGCAGACAACAAATCTGGTTGTTTTCATTATTTCAAGTAATGACCTAACGTATTTTAGCTAAAGCGATTTAAAATCAAATATTGATGACATAAGAGGAAGCATGGACAATTAGCGGGAAGCGCCGGTCCTACGCGAAGCGTTTCCCAAGCAGGCGACATAGCATCAGCGGCGCTTATTGCAGTGTTATCATAGTGTGTAAATGAGTAAAACTACAATTTTTGAGCAATATTACGTAATATTTAGGATAAGGAGAGCCCATCTTGCGTTTTATGCCAAGCAAACGAGCAGTACTGTTTGCTCAAAGCTATGTAAACAACACCAGCGCGGGGCTGCAGTTGTAATCGTCGCATTCCTGGGCCACAATGCGCACGCACAGTAAACGCTAAATGATGTACTACTATTTTCAAGCACTCATTTAGACGGCGGCGACAATTCATCGGTGCGGGCAGTGAAATCATTCGAGTCGCGTAGGGTTTTGCAAGCGCTTGGTTCCTGCAAAAGGGTTCTATGCGAGCCGAAGGGAATGTATGTTCGACACACATGCAGCCGGGAAGTCGTCTCATTCGGCACATTTCCCTTTTCTTTTTATGCTTCAATGTTACTCTAGGGCACCTTGCAAGTGATAATTTGAGTTTAATTATCGAGCGATTGAATAGCTGACCAGAAATTGGTAACCAGTTACAAAAAGCCGCGGCTTTCATGGCGCACATTGGCGAAGGCATGCACGGCACTTGCCGCTTTTCACATACGGGAGCACTTGACGCATACCCTCCTTATCGCCTTTTATTCCCAACAGGTTAAATTACAATTCCCCGAATTTTCAGTTGATTCTGTGCGGTAAATACTTTTAAAACGAGTTTTCTCCATTTCTTCTGCGAGCTGCTTGCTGGTCTGGCAACCTCTGATCGCCGACGTCAGAGGGGCATGCACGCCCCGCGTCGTCTGCTGCGCGCTGTTGAGGTGATTGCATGCGCACCGTAGACGGCGGTCGCTCGAAAAGTTTTCTTTTTTTTCACTTATCGAAATAAAATGCATTTTCCATGTTTTCTTTTCGCAAGCCTTCAGCTTAGTACGCGAGCTGAGTGATCCCTGGGAAAACGGACTTGCTCGTGGCGCCCGTTTTGTGATTGTTGAGGAAACAGAAATCGATGGACCCCCGCTTTATTATTTACGCTGAGAAACATGCTATTTTTATGTTATGAGTGTGGTCTTTTTTGAGCACTCAAGTGCTCCCGCATGTGAAAAGCGGCACGTGCCGTGCATGCCTTCGCCGATGTGCGCCGTGAAAGTCGCGGCGTTTTGTAGCTAGCTACCAAGTTCTTGTTCGCCATTCATCGGCTCGATAATTAAACTCAAATTATCAAAAGGTAATACTAGAGTAGCCTTGAGACACGAAAGGAGCAGAGAAAAGTGCCGAGTGCGCCGACTTCCCCCCTGCATGTTCGCGTTTTAAGTAGAACATTACATTTCCTTCCACTCGAACCCTTTTGCAGGAACTAAGCCGCTTACAAAACCCTACACGACTCGAATGCTTTGACTGCCCGCACCGATGAATAGTCGCCGCCGCCTAAATTAGTGCTTCAAAATAATAGTACAGCATTTAGCATTTTGCTTTGAGTGCGCATTGCGCCCCAAGAGTGCGACGATTACGACAACTGCAGCCCCGCGCTAGGGTTGTTTACATATGGTTGTGCGCAAACAGTACTGCTCGTTTAATTGCGCGGCATAAAACGCAAGGTGGGTTCTCCTTATCATAAATATTACGTACTCTTGCTCACAAATTGCACTTTGACTCATTTACACATTATGATAACACTGAAATAAGCTAGCGCCGATGATGCTATATCGCCTGCTTGGGAAACGCTTCACGTAGGATACCGGCGCTTCCCGCTAATTGCATTTGCTTTCTCTTATGTCGTCAAAATTTAATTTTAGATCTCTGTATCTAAAAATACGTTCGGACATTACTTGAATTAATGAAGATAACCAGATTTGATGTCCACAGTCGACGCCGATCGACGGCTGCTGCCGGCTGCCTTCTGCACAAGCTGTGCAGACCGGGTCACATATCGGCACTTCCCCCTTATTGTACTCGCGTCCTGCGATGTAGGCAGTCGTCGCTTCGCGGGCACTGTAGCCATAACTACGCTCGACAGCTATTTGCAGGTGCAAAAACTTCCGAATTCGCTCTCCGCAATCGCCGAAATTGCACACACGAATCCTGCGTACTCGATAGGCCTCGTCACGAAAGGGGCCAGCGGTCCACCGTCGACCGAAATTCAAGAATATGGCAAAAGTTCCTCACTGATTAGCAAGAAAGTGTGAAGACATGATATATTAATCCGCTCGTTTCGCTTTTTTTGATACCGGTAAGGTACACAAGCGCCGTTTTTCCGGCCATCGCCTCACAGGGCGTGAAGCTTTCGCTCGGCCGCACAAGCCCAGGCGACGGCGGCGAGCGACGAGCGGCACCGTCGTGCGGCGTTTTCTGCCCGTGTCGCTGGCCTCGCCGATCGGTTCTATGCGCAGGCACCGATTGAAAGCACATCTTCGCTGGTGTACGCACATCGCGTATGTCGCCGTGGCTAGCATGATCAGGTCCAGTAAGTTTTAAAGTTCTTAAGTTTATAGAATGTCATACGAACTAGCCCCCACCAAACTATCCTGGTTCGCACTATGCTGACTCTTAACATTACTAAAATACGGGGTCGTTCATCGTGCTGGCGTCGTCGTCGGTCCAGCGTGACAAACCAGTGCGTCAGCGACGGCATTTGCATACCGACCAGCCCACCGAGCGTCGATCGCCTTCGCATCGGCCTATAGTGTGATCGGCCCCTACCTATACCGAAGGAAAACTGCGTTACTCTTATCGCTTTTGCGGCACCAGTCATATGAGGGACGACTGCTACTTCGATCGCCCGCGAAAGTACAGGGGGGGAATGAGACCTCGCTGCGTATATTGCAGCAACGAGAGCAGACGAAGTTGCTCCGTGCATTCCCTAGTGACGTCACGACAGCATTCAATATGGCGGTCGCTGCCGGTGGGAGGAGTCTCCCGGTCTCAATTTCGATCGCATTTTTTGGAATATACAGCGCGTCCAGGGCAGTCAAATTTCGGAAATTAAATCATAAGCTCTTGTATTAGTTACTGAAGCCGAAAACTGCAATATGAAGAACGACCATGTCATGGCCCCATTAACATACGACAGAACCTGTCGACGCATGCCCACTGCCGGAGACGCCGCCGAACCTCGGCGAGGCGCCGATATCTGTCCCTGCTAGACATCGGCGCCAGCTACGGGCGCTCGAGCACGTGTTGGAAGCGGGGGCCGGTTTATGGCAATCGGAGTACTGCGGCGCTCTCGGTGACTTTTCTTCGTGGCTTGAAGCTCTTTCAGGTTCCCAAAACTTTTCTTCGCTGTATAAGTTGTCCTTTCAGCGCCCATCCCCCCCCCCCCCCCCCCAACCTCTTTTCTTCACCACTCGAAATTTTTTCCGTCCGCACAAAGAAGCACCAGAGTACAAATACAGTTTTTTCCTCTGTGGGCTCGAGAGGGGAGCCAGCCAGCACCAAGAACATGGACTGCCAAACATGCCTCTGACGCAGTTCTGTTCTGCTCAGTAATCCATCCTCATGGTCATGGCCGGCCTCCGCGGCGTGTATTGGCGCCTGAAAAATGGCTGTTGGGCAAACTAAGAGAGGAAGCTGGCGAAAAGAAGCGTGTGACTTTTGTTCTTTCAGCGCGAGAACCTTAGAGTGTGCGAGTAACAAATTTTTGCTTGCGAAGTGAATATTTTCGAACTATTTTGAATATAGGCAAACAAAAATACATGTTGCTGGTAAGGACTGAAATGCGCTAACAGACGGGACAGAAAAGAACACATACACATGCGCTGGTGTCTGTGTTCTCTTGTGTACCGTTGGCGCTGTCTAGTCGTTTGCATCAACATCCACCATCCAACCCGACTTAGCCATCTTCATTGAACAAAATATCGGCAGTCTTGAAAAAGTTTCCCACAACACAACCACGAAAGGAAATATGTACCAGTCCATAACTTTACTTCATTCGTTATTGTGGTGGGGGAATACACCCGCTTGGTTTTACGGGGTTTAGCGTCCCAAAGCGACTCAGGCTATTAGGGACGCCGTAGTGGAGAGCTCCGGATATTTTAGAGCATCTGGGATTCTTTCACGTGCACTGGCATTGCACAGTACAAGGACCTCTAGAATTTCGCGTCTATCGAAATGCGACCACCGCGGCCGGGATCGAAGCCACGTTTTTCGGGTCAGCTGCCGAGCACGATAACCACTGAGCCACCGCGGCGGCCCCAGGGTGATTTGAGTAATGGCAGCAATAAACTTTAGTTTGTATGGCAATGCTATGAAAACAACTTGTCGGATAAAATCACTCTGTTCAGTTTAAAATTTAACCCGTCGCGTTCAAATAATGCCTACATGACAAAGCTCACGGAATGCTAAGCTTCTATTATGTACTGAATCTTAAGAAAGCATTGAAAGATGGTGAAATATTTTCTTACTGGCGGAGTGACGTCAAATGCTGCTACCTGAACAGCACGACAAAACCCAAAAAACATGCCTCTGAAAACAAAGAGAACATACGTGCTGTTACAGTGCGTGCAGACCATTCCTACGAGGCTCCGTCATGGCCCCTAATTATAATCGACCACCCATGCGCCTCGAAAAAAAGTGAAAAAACAAACAAACCGCGCAATGACTATTCCGTATTTCTTTCTCCCTCACCTCCCAACTATCTATCACCTCCGGCATTCACTCTCTCTGTTGGTATAGCCACAGAGCGATGAAACTACATGTTTCCAAAGCATCAGATTTAAAGGTAAAATGTATTTGAAAAGGTACTTGTTGCATAGCTAGAGCTATTTCTGGGAATTCTAGCATTGAAGGAGTGTCACCCAATCCAGTCAGGCGTGACTGCGTGCAGGCATGGCACATCTCCCGTGTGGTGGCACGTCACATGCGACCTTACACATCACGTGACATGTGAGGTCGATCGAAACGAGACATTTTGTACAGCGTCAAGTCTAAGTGGGATTTTCGAGACAGACCACCACATTAACGGTGTTGTGCATATTGCCAGCCACTTCACCGATCCCAAAGCGATTCCATTAAAGGGTCTAAAGCAAGTGCCATTTGGCCAGGTTAAGTAAAAAGTGGTCACGTATGCCTTGCAAGCACGAAGTGCTACGTAATTAGCTTAGGTTTAGGTTAAGGTAAATTACTGTTTCAGTCTGAGGCCGGTGTGAATTCTTGTAGGTAGGTTAGCTCTAAGAATGTGAATCTAGAACACATGCCTAGAAACACTTGCGCTCGATAGTGAAAACGATAAAATAAAGCTGGCTCAGCATTTTACATAACGTCGCATTAATGAAATTAATCGAAAAAGTACTCGGGAAATGAAGAAAGCCGCCAAACGATTTCATTAATATTGACATGAAGATCGTTTCAAAAGTAGGCAAAAGATAGCAAACGTTTGGAAACCATTTTATGCAAAACGATAATTCGAAACGCCTGGCGATGCCCACGCTATGCTGACAAGAAAAATCTGCAGACATTGTTTACATCCCAATCATTGCGAAAGCACGGATTCGTGCTCCGCAGAAGACGACGATGAGCGGGCAGTGCCGCGGGACGGAGCGGATATAGGTTGGTGAAGACGACGCTCTGCAACGTACAGAGCAAGAGTGCGGTGCAGTTTATTACGAGGCGTGTTCGGCGGCAGCGATAGCCTCAGTTGTAGCATCACAGGCTGCAACTTAGGACGCTCATGACAGAAGAGGCTTTCTACCGGACTGGTTTCCTCTGTTGAGGCGGTGTCTATCTTTGCCGCCCGTTTAGTTGTGTTGCCTTTTGTCAAGCTAGTGCTGTGCAGCCACCATCTGAGTTCTTAGTAAATAATCTGTATATAGCCCCTTTCTATGCACACATAACCTCGTGCAGTAAGCACCATGCTGGAAATAAAATGCGATGATCGATATCCAAGTAGTCTCGCGCAGCGGCCTTTGTTCGCGTCTCCGCGGGTTCGATTCCAATTCGTGGATATTTGTGATTGCCTTTTATGCCCCTTTTTTCTATATATGCTCGGGACGGAATGGACATACATAGGCAAGAGATGATTTTTCTAGGCTCTGATCCTCCGGATTAGTGCTTTCGCACTTATATATGCCGACGGAATAATTTTAGGCAGCCCAAAGAACAGCTCAAAGTAAGCATTTGTAGAAATCCGCGTACCGGGCATGGCTACGACTTGAGGTGAAAACGTGTCTATAGCATGAATGATTAGGAGCTACATTTGTAGAGTACGCTGCTACCGGTGCTGAAAAGGAAGATAAGAAGCGGATGGTTTGAGCGGCCATCACCCTTCACGCTTTCCTAACAACGTACCTTAATTCCCTGATCCTTAAGGGCGATAGAGATATGTGCTGTATTCCTAGTTGTAACGAGGCTTGTTGTAAATCTAGTTTTAACGAGGCTGAAAACGAAGCAAGCGAAGTTAGTTTCTTTTCAAGTTGAGCGATTTTTTTTATTCGAGAAGTGTGGCATGAGGCATAAAGTTGAAAAAAGGAAGGGGGGGGGGGAAGGAATGCACGGGATTTAAAGTTAAAAGAAGGAGTGAAGAACCGTTACCGTTGCGCTGAGGTAGTCGCAGAGGTTGCTAATAAAACGGTTGTCCATAGTCCACTTCACGTAGTCACTTTCGCGGTTCCAGCGCAGGGCCACCTCCCAGAGAAGCCGTTTTATGTACCGTAAAATTTAAAGGAGGAGCTTTCCGTAAGCCGGCTTTATTTCCAATTCGAATGAAACATGATTTAGTAGGAGAGAGGTGGGAGGCGAGATGTCAATACATCCAGCGCGTGTTGAAGGACCGACTGATGAATAGACGCATCTGCATGACAGCACCAAAAGGTTATATCATCGGCATACGCAAGCACGCGGATAGAAGGGATGGACTCTAGGGCTCGAATAAGAGGAATTAAAGCCACATTAAATAATGTGGGGGCGAGAACGAAGCCCTGCGGCACTCCTCTATTGGAAGTGAAGTTACCAAAGGGCTTTCCGTGGACACGCACGCTGAAGGTTCGATTTGCTAAAAAGGCGTGAATGGAGAGGAGGAACCGGTGAGGGAGACCAAGAGTTTGAAGAGAGGCAAGAATGGCAGAGTGAAGGATGTTATCATATGCCTTTGTTATGTCTGTAGCGATTACGGTTCGTACAAGGTGACTCTGCGGAGAGTGGTCAAGCACGTCAGCAGCCAAAGTAGCTAGGCCGTCCTCCGTTCCAATTTGTTGGCGGAAACCAATTTGGGAATCTGGGTAACAATCATGGGATTCCAGCCACCACGACAAGCGTGCGGCTAGAATGTTTTCATAAAGCTTGCAGATGGTAGGCGTAAGGGAAATTGGACGAAGGCCCGAGAGAGATACTGGAGGCTGACCTGACTTGGGTATTGGAACCACAATAGAATGCTTCCAGTCTCCCGGCATGACGCCAGAAAGCCACACTTCGTTAAAAGTATCAAGTAGGGTTTGCAAAGCCCTCCCTTCCAAGTTACGGAATAAGGAGTTAGGTATGCCGTCGTGCCCGGGAGCAGTAGTAGTTTTTAAACGTTCAATGGAGGCCAGCAGCTCTGCCATGGTGAGGTCAGAAGTAATCCCATCGGAGGGCTCTGTAACCGATAAGTCAGGTGGAGACGTAGCGGTGCAGTCATGGTTTGGAAAAAATTGACGGGCCGCTTGTTGTGCAAATGTGTCCTCATCCACATTTAGCGCGAGGCGAATGCTCTCTGTGTAATCTGCAACCTGAGAAGGGCGCTCCATGGCGTGAAACACTCTCCAAAGATGTCGAATGCCCTGCGTAGAGGACAGGCGGGCACACCATGCAGCCCAGCGTTGTCTGCCTAGCCGCTTTGCCTAGCGCCGCGCCCGTGCTGTAGCGCGGTGAAGAGTAGTAAGAGCCGATGGGTCATCGGGGTGACGAGTAGCATAAAGATCCGCCTGGCGACGAAGAGCCCACAGATTCAAGAGATGTATGTCCGGGTTTGGGTCGTCTTCATTTACAGTAGTGGTAATAGTGTGAGTAGCGAGAACAGCAGAGAGAGTAGACAGTGCTGAAGAGGGGTTGAATGTAGATAAGTGATTGTCTGCGCGTACAGTGTCCCATGATGTTGTTCGCACAGTGCGGCGTATTTTTCGTAGACGCGTAGGCGTGAGGGAGATGAAAATACGGCTGTGATCGCTACCCCAAGTATCAGAATCAACAGCCCAACGAGGGTTACCGGGGCCTAACCACCAAGTCAAATCAGGTGAATACGGGCCACTTCGTGGGCGGGTAGAAGTATTCGGGTGGTTTAAAAGTTGAAAGGAATGATCCGAAAAGCTCCCTTGGATGTGTGCACCCCTTGAGGAATCCGATGGGTAACTCCACGCAGTGTGTGCGCCGTTGAAGTCACCACCAACTAGAATAGGGATACCCGAGTTGGTAGAACGTAGAAAACGAACCCATCCCAGATTGGGAGATGCGGAGCCAGGACGACTATAAAAAGAAACTAGGACAAGGGGTGTGCGTGCAGGTTTTACGAGAAGGGCGACAACCTCTTGACGTGTGTTGCACCACCGTGAAAGGTCCAGCGGTGTGTGCGGAACTGAACTGTGAATATAAATTGCAGATTTACCTGGGCTGAGGGAGGAGGCGGTGCAACGGCGATCAGGGATAGAGGGTGAATGGTATGCGCAGAAACCTGAAAGGCGTGGGAGCGCATTATGCTCTTGCAGTAGGAACGCCCATGCCCTCAGCTTCCCGTCGCGAAGGCGGATGTTCACTTCAGAGGCCTTATTAGCGAATCCTCGGCAGTTCCACTGCACCACCACCGATGATGATGCGCTATACATGACGAGGCCGAAGAGCTTCCACGATGAGGGATGTCACCTGCTTCATCAGCGCTAATATCTTATCCACTGTTGGGGTAGTCACGACTAACAGATGGTCGGCACCTGATTGTGGCCCAGTGCTTACCCTAGGTGATTCCTCTGATGACTGCTCCCGAGTTATTAGAATTCTTCGAGAGGATTGAGAACGACGCTGTTCCTGGCGCTGGGTGAGTTCGTCTAGTCGGCGGCGAGCCTCCGCGATTGCACTGTCTAAAGCTGTGTCTTCATCTGGGGTATCCACGTGTGATGGATGCACTGGACGTTTTGGCGTACCATTTGATCCGGGAAGGTGAGCCGCTTGTGCATATGTACGCTGGTGATGGAACGTATGGTGAGCAGCGGGCTTAGATAAAGGAAGTTCAGGGAAGTCGTTGTCGTCACATACGAGAGCTGCAAAGTGATTACTTGTAGGAACATCCATTTTTGCAGGCGACTTGTGAAACTTCTTCGCCTGCTTCTTCTTTGGACAAGCGGGGGAGCGAATGCCATGGTCCGGCGATTTGCACAGGGCACAAGGAACTGTTGGTTCATTCATGTCGGCCACAGCTGCTGGATTAGGGCAGGTATTTTGCATATGTCCTTCTTTGTGGCAGTGATAACAAAAAAAAAATACGACGAGGTCGGAAGGGCTGTGGTTTGACGATCGCACCGTAGTAGGCAAGGTACTTCGGGAGAGTCAACGGGCCTTGCAGGATGAGCAGGTATGAGCCCCGGCAACCCATAGGCCGTGCTTGCAGTACAACGTGAGTTGAGCAGCGAATATTTGCGCGCACCTCCTCGGGAGGGCTCGTGCTGTCGACATGATAAACCATGCAGCGGAGTGTGTCAGGACCAGATGCAAAATATATTTGCACCGGGACATGCTTGCTGTCATCCAGGGGGATCTGCGTAACTGCGCCAAGTTTCTGGGCGTCCATCAAGGATGACAAGTTTACCGTGATGGTGTTCGATGGGCGATGGACGACAAACCCGCAGTAGTTCGAAGAGCCGAGAGCGTGGTCAATTGTGGCTTGAACATTCCAGGCAGGGATGGCAGTCATATCAAAGCGCAATGTAGGCTTGATGGTAACGCGGAACGAGTTTGCAGCAGGCGGAAGATAGCCTTGACTCACGGGAGGCGTCTGTGGAGGAGGCTCAGACGCTGGTGACGGCGCTTGGTGGGAATACTGAATTGGCGCGACGGGCACAGTTTCTTGAGGGAGTGCCACGGGCACGGAGGCGGTGGAGCAGTCCATGTCACAGGCCAAATTCCAAGCATCGGAAGACGGCGCAGGCTGGAGGCCCGGAGGCGCTGGCGATTGCGTGGACGTGGAGGCTGCGTCAGGTGGCAGCACAGCGGGCATCCGTGTAGCCGTCGTCGACAACGCAGAATCCATGCAGACGCGTAGCGCGGCCTCGCTCCGCAGCGCCGAGCTAAGCCTAGCTTGCCCCTGAGGGTTCCGGTTAGGTTTTCTCACTTGAGAATGCGCCCACCTTGCCGGGAATTTCTCCGCAGGGGCGTCGTCAGCATTCGATCTCACGGAGGGCACTGTCCGACCCACGCCACACGCGAGAAGACAGCGAAAAGCGAAAACACAGACCTAGAAGCAGACACGTAGCCACCCACTAGGTCAAAGTTGAGCGATTCGCGGATGAGTTGTCGTCACTTATGATGTTATCGAAATGAACTGCTGACGTAGCGGTAACATTTTTTTTATTTTGAAGTTGAATAATTTAGCTACTATTGAGCGTAGTTTATAAGGACGCGGTTGCATCTGAGCCATGACAACCTGAATGTGTTCAGGGGAAAAAGGAAAAAAGAAATTATTACAGCTTTCAATATATTTCAGTTTCTTGCAGGATTGTTTTTGACTCTGAGAGTCAAGGAAAACTGTGTTACCACGACGTGAATTCCATTTCATCAAGAGCCGACTAAAATTAACTGTTGCAGTTGAAATGATTCCATCTGTAAGAGTGAATGAAGACTTAGAGCGGGTGGTAGGTCCTTGGTGAAGAACTACATCTCCAGTTAGCAGCAGCAAGCAAGCCATTTAAATATATTGATATAGTTCATAGCAACCGTTTTGATCACCGGCTGGTACTGGGAAGGAAATGAATAAAAGAAATCGGTTTTCGCTTCTTTCAGATTTAGTAGGAATGTAAGCGTATACTAAACCGTAACCACCGACCAGAAAGACATTAACCAGTAAAGTTTTATTCTTCGCAAGTTTTCCGCTTCGGTTCAATTTCATACATTATTTGGGCGTGGTATTTTTTTTCTGTTTTGTCAGACTTATTGCGAGTTTCTCCTAGTTTTATGGCACGGCTCTGCCTCGGAGGCTTCTACTTTACCACCGCGCTTTTCTTTTCTTGACGCGCCGGGCATATTCCCGGGCGTTTGCTAGGCGCATGCCTCGTTTGCGTCGTTTATCGTTCGTAACAGTTACTCTTTCTTCTTAAAGTTTATATTCACCTGTTAAGTGTGCTTGGCTCTGACGGTTAGGGCTCATGTGTGCATAATTTTAACCGAGAGGTTGTGTTTGTGATGATTCGTATCTGCTGAGCTGTTGATTTTCTGTTAATCGTCCTTGGCTCCTATACTTTTTATGGAAAAGCCTAAGGTCTATCCGGCATTCTTGTCACAAAGGTAGTTGGTGCTGCATGTGTGTGGTCTAGTCTTCGCTGAATCATGTCTCTCCACGATGGCGACGCTATAGGACTGGAAGATAAAAATCTAGCATGTGTTCCAGAACTCTTCGAGGACCGGTGATAATTACGGATGGCAAGGACACGCTGCATGCTATGATCCCGTCACTATCGTTGTTTGAAAGTACACAGATGTACTATCGGTTAGCAAAAGACAAAAAAACGTAAATTTGACTGCGGCACAATGAAACACGTATAAAACTGAAAAAGAAAACTTCTAACGGTGGTGGCTCAGTTCCCGGTTGTTGTGCTCAGCCGCTGCCCCGAAATAAGGGGGTTCGATCCCGGGTTGGGGCCGAGTATACTGCGTGATGTCAGTGCACGTTAAAGAACCCCAAGTGGTCGAAATTATTCCGGAGCCCACCACTATGGTGTACCTCATACCCTGAGTCGCTCAGGGACGTTAAACCCCCATAAGCCGTCCATTGCAACGGCATTCATGTAGCCTGTTGGATAAAGGGGTTGGCAAATATGTGCTGTTACCGCGGCTTTGCACAGTATGCATAGATTTAGCCACGTGAGGTTACAGATGGTCGAGTGCGATAGCGACACGATCATAACGACATACTATCCGTTCGTTCATGCTCACACGCACACACGACCGTAACGACGCACACATTCATGTCAGAACGTTAGGTGCGGCCTTAAGCCGCCCAAAACAATTCGGGTGGAGACTAGGCTTCAATTAACGTTCGCACTGCGCGTGCGATAAACGACATAACTCACGTCGCGCAGGCGCTATGGGGAAAGGGGCGCTCAACTACGTTTAATTCTCCCATTTTCCATTGAAAGATGATATATATATATATATATACATACATACATACATACATACATACATACATACATACATACATACATACATACATACATACATACATACATACATACATACATACATACATACATACATACATACATACATACATACATACATACATACATACATACATACATACATACATACATACATACATACATACATACATACATACATACATACATACATACATACATACATACATACATACATACATACATACATACATACATACATACATACATACATACATACATACATACATACATACATACATACATACATACATACATACATACATACATACATACATACATACATACATACATACATACATACACACACACACACACGGTACACTGCGAAAGGCGTGTCTAAAGGGATTATCACTTCCCGCTCTGGCTTGCAGTGTACAAAATGGCGCTCGTTCAGTGACCTGAATGCTCCCTATTATCATCGCCGAGCAGTTTCTTTTTTTTTTCAAGCTCGTCGGATACAGCTGTCCACAGCCTCCAAGCTCGTCGCTTGTGTCGTCCACCTGCGGGCGTTTCGAATGACCCAGATCGCTGTCGTCGCTGCAAAAATTGCAAGCTCGTGTCGCGTCATCGCAGCGCTGATTAGGACTCCTAATCGGCCCGTCGTTTATTTTTATTTTGAGCTGTCGTTTTCGGTCGGCTTTACGTTCGCGGCAACCGAACAGCCTCTTGCGAGTCGTTAGCACGCGCCAGCGGCGCACGGTTCGCCTCTCAGGCTCCCGCCCTTCGTTTTTAACCGCCACAATCTGCCATCACTGTCTCATGAAAGCTTGACTTTTTAAAAAATTTAAAAGCCTGGCTCGCTTCTTCAATCATGAAGCTGACTCCAGAGAAAGCCCTCGCGCTTGAAAAAAGCAGTGTGACCATTGAAATGACATTCACTCCACACACACAGAGAAAAAAAGGAACGCCGGTGACGACCGCAACGTTGGTTAGCGTTTGATAAAATAAGCACGAAACTGGCAGTGTCCAAATAGAACAATAACGCCCCTCGGGTCACTGTCCTGCGCGTCCACACTGGCCCCCCGCTATTTCTTTATCCCCCTAACAGATAGGGTCTCCCTATTCTAAATCTCGCTGATATCTTGCGCCTTATAACACGCGTGTCGTTTGTGTCAAGTACAAAGTACGAGACGCTAAAGGGTCAGCGGCAAAAGATGTTATAAAAGCGACAGCTTAGCAGGGCCGCACGATCCGCAGCATTTCTACAGCAGCACACGAGGGCACATCCGAGTACTGGACGAAGTACAAAGGTGCCAGAATCCCGGACGTTGAGTCGCAAGGCGGAATGAAGCGCTAATTTAAGCCTCGACCGAAGCCGGTATTTCGCGATCCCCGACTTCATAATTTTTGCACTGTGCGCTGAGTTCACAAACGAAGGCATGAAAGAGAGACTATACAGGGACAAAGCGCAGACTATCAACTGTATTCTTTAAGCAACAGCGCTTCAAAAATAGATCAACATTTTTTTTTCGTTCCCAACTTTTCTGTCATTTGTCTCTTTTTCGTGTCGTCGTTTGTAAACAAGGCGCACAGTGCCGTTGTCCGGCAAATAGGCAGCCACGGGTAAACTGAAAAAGACGGAAACGCGGGGAGCTCAAACAGCTGCACCGAGTCCGCTATACAAAGCTGCTCACAGCATCGACTTGCTTACCGCAGCAACAGAAAACAAAGGGACAGGAACCGTGTCAGCAGGCACAAATAGGTGCCATGCCTGTCGCAGTGCGCATCGCAGTGGCAGCAAGAGCAGAAGTGGGCACTGTAGGCGGCGGGTTGACAGGTCTCACATGTTCGTGCCGGCTAAAGGGGAGAAGTCGCGACAAACCGAAGGGGAATTGAAATCTTCATTCAGGAGCGCAGCGGCGTGACTTGAGTGCCGCCTTTTAACGGCCGCCGCCAAACCCTCTCAGAAACTTCGGCAGCGCATGCACTCGACGCCAAAGTGCTTCGATAATAAAAGAGGAGCCCCCCCCCATGTACGCCCATTTGACAATTTCGCACATTTAACGGCACTTGGCGTGGTGCCAGCGAGGAGATAACCGGCGTCAAGTTCGAGAAATCATTGCAATCCAAAAGATTGAATAGCAGGCGAGGTAAGTGAGCTGGGTCGAAAGAATGCTGAAAGAGGCCATCGACTCGAAGTGCCCCGAAGTAGCGCGGATTGCGAGCGCAGAGACTCCGGAGCAAAAAGAGCCAGTGAGGTGGGGGGGCGCCAACGTTGGTCGCAGATAACGCTTTTCTCGAAACGTAACGTTAGTTGTCCGGTTCTCCGCTCGCGTGTTTGCCAAACAGAGGATCCGCGAGCGTGGCAGTCTTCCTTGGGGCCAACGACTACCCAGAGTAGTGCGAGCGCCGCGAGCTTCGTTTCCCGCTCGATGGTGGCGACGCTTTACTGTTATCGGATTGGCTCTCGGCACGCGCACACGTTGAAGACTCCTAAATGCCACCGGCTCAAAGCAACAAGACCAGCAAGGCCACGCAACACAAACACATTCGTAAACCAATGCCTCCTCGCGTGCTGCCGAATTACCTCGCACACCGCGTCGTCTTTCGCTCCGATTCTCCTGTCTCGCGCTCTGCCCCGAACTGTAGGCTTGAGTGACTCGCTGCCCTTCCAGTTAGGCTGCGGCGTTAACTGTTTTGAGCCTCTTTCGTATCGACTCTCTTTGTCCGAGGTCTACGCGATGTAGCGCGGAGGGACACCATCACGTACGCAGTATGTGCCTGGCTGCATGTTTACGTCGGTATGCTGATGACCGTTTGTCTGCCCTTGTGTGCGATGAGTTCATTAGCGGCGTCCGGAAGTTAACGCTTTTCCCATTACTGAGTTCCTTTTTAATTTTACATTTCAAAGAACTGGGCTTTGTATGCGATGTTCAACACATGGAGAGAATTGCGACTGTACGTCATGCTCTATCGTGACTGGCAGTATTTTTTTCTCCTGTGTTCGCTAGGCTACTTTGTACACACTTAGTACATCACCAAAGGGGCGCACACTCAATATAGACTTTTTTCTTTTCATACAAAGGGCAGTACGATTGACTGCCTACACGGAGCGAACCGGGCCCTAAGCTGAAGCTATATTTTCTCAGCAGTCGGGCTGCGTTCTATTAAAAGGAGTATGCGCATACACACTATGTAGAAAGAAGAGAATGTTCATCTCCGACCTGGCGTCTCTCATAATAATAATAATAATAATAATAATAATAATAATAATAATAATAATAATAATAATAATAATAATAATAATAATAATAATAATAATAATAATAATAATAATAATAATAATTGGTTTTGGGGGAAAGGAAATGGCGCAGTATCTGTCTCATATATCGTTGGACACCTGAACCGCGCCGTAAGGGAAGGGATAAAGGAGGGAGTCAAAGCAGAAAGGAAGGAAGAGGTGCCGTAGTGGAGGGCTCCGGAATAATTTCGACCACCTGGGGATCTTTAACGTGCACTGACATCGTACAGCACACGGGCGCCTTAGCGTTTTTCCTCCATAAAAACGCAGCCGCCGTGGTCGGGTTCGAACCCGGGAACTCCGGATCAGTAGTCGAGCGCCCTAACCACTGAGCCACCGCGGCGGGGCGTCTCTTATAGCCTGAGTCGCTTTGGGACGTTAAACCCCCATAAACCAATCATCTCCGACCATATGCAACTTACAGGAATCCCACCATTGGTTCAACCTGAACTTGATTCGTACAAGCCTTGTCTCATTCATTTATTTCATTCCTTCTGCGCCTTGAAGCAGTAATGTATCACCGCTCAAAATAGAAACAGTGCGAAAGCTTGACCTTCATCCTTTCATACAGATGAGCACGCCCTGATGTACCGGAATGCTAAAATGCGTTGCACGCGCTGAGTATCCGCAGAAATGATGATGATAGCAACAATTATTCCGCGTTCCGCGTTTATGCACAGCGTTTCCGGCTGACTTTTTTGCGCTCTTTTCCTCCCCCCCCCCTTTTTTTTTCATCTTCCCACGTTGTTTGCCTCGGATCTACGTCGCATACGTTATCTTACGATTAGGTCCGAGGCCAGGCGGTAAGTCGTGCGCAATACATTTATAAACACGGGTCACAGACACAGGCTTTCTTTGTTTTTCATGGAGAAAGCCAGCCATAAAAGAAACACGTTTTTTGGGGTGCGTAAAGTATAATGAAAATAGCGCAACCGAGGCCATGACCGGGAGATGCGGCATTCAGCGGTTTTTGTGCACTGCCAAAGATGCGAAACGACGCTGGCTACCGACACATAAGGAGTGCCACGAGCTGCTGCGGTGCGCGCGTAAGCATCTTGTTAGAGCCAGGCAATTCTTTTTATTTCAGCCACCAGCGCGGGGCCACCAAATGAGAAAACGGGGGGTCAGGAGAAAGCAAATTATCGGAGCAAGAAGTGCAAACGGCCGCCACGCGAGGCCGGACACTATCGAACGTGTTCCGGCATTAATGTTCACACACCAGTGCAGTCGTTTTCAAATGATTAGGAACGTGGCAGCTGCGAAATTTCAAGACGACTTTTCTTGCAGCCTGGAATGCAACGGTGAAGGCTGTAGTTGTTTTAAAAACCCACAGAGCCTCGCAATTTCAGGCCAGCCGCGAGAACACTGGAATTTGTTTCTTTTCTTGCGACTAGCTCCCTGTGTTCCACAAAATTTTGCAGCCAGCTGAGCACTTAAAGCAGACCGGGATAAATTCTGAGTCATTCGTTAATCACTCGTCTGTATGAGGGTGATAAACTGGTCAAAAAGAGAAAGTCTTGACGCATGCAAGAATCATTCGAGCTTTCCAATCACCTACTGTGTAAGTGCTTTCCGTGTTCGATGGACTGTGGAATGTTTAATCAGGCAGTATTGTCTTACTTCTGTTATTATTATATCACGTTCACCAACAAGCACTGCTTTTTTGTTAAAGTACTATTTTTCTTTACTCTCGTGTTAGCCGAGAATAACTGCCGGCTCCAACCCTCGACTCCATATCCGGGTGGGCCGGGCACTTAGTCTTCAACGCCTAGCATCTTAAGTGTGGGCCACTCCGTTCTGTGACCCTGCGGCATCAGTTAAAAGCTAGCTTTCCTGCCTCCCCGTGCAGCGCGATTTAACTGCCGGTGAAGACCACCGCGGCCGCGTGTCAGAGCTTCGGCCGATGCGTTTTTCCCGAGTAACACACCGTTCCCGCCACTGCGCGTGGTCGCTATTCCGCGGCACTAGCTGCGTAAGGTAATGCGGACCGGTTTCGCGGCGTTCGTTAGCGTTTGTCGGCGGCCACAGAAATGACGTCATCAATCGCATGCACGTGGCTCGTGATCGGGCCGGCCAGTCACTCTTTACCTCGGCAGAGAAGGTGGGCCACCCGAAAGGAGGACTTGGCGAGCGCAAGCGGCGACTACGTGAAGACCCTTACCCCCGAATGAAGAAATGTAACTTGGCTCGAACTTAACTTCCATCGGTCTCTAGTGAGCTCCATCGTGTTTCATAAACCAAACTCGGCTTGAAGTGCGCCTTGCAACCGGCTTGGCTCGATCCTAGTTCGGTCCAACTTCAAGTCGGCTGAGGAGCTTGGTTGAAGCTGACTTCGTTGTATTTTCCAACATGGCCACCTACCGATCGGACGTCGCGCGGAGGGTAGCTGCGTTCGAGTTCGCTTGCCACGCCATGGACGTAGTATTTTCTTAGGCCCATTCGTTGCCGAAGATTCCACGGCCAGCGTTACGAGATCGGGGGAACCCCATGGAGCTCTACGACGACGAGCAGTTTCTCGCCCGCTATCGATTCTCCAAGAACGCCGTGCGTGCCCCTGCGTACCGTGCGTGCCCCTGCGTGAAAGTCCCGACAACAGGGGACAGCCTGTTCCTCCGATGCTGCAGCTACTCCTGGCTTTGAGGTTTTATGGGGTAGGTACTTTCCAAACCGTCACCGGGGATCTGGTGCGGATTTCGCAGCCCACGGTGTGCCGCGCAGTTGGCAAGGTCACCTTGCTGATTGCCAAGCACCTGCGCCCGATGCTGGTGCAGTTTCCAGCCGTCTCGCAGTTTGGAAAGCTGATGCGGGACTTTTATGAGATCGGTGAATTCCCTGGTGTGACCGGCTGCATAGATTGCACGCATGTCCGCATCAACAGCCCGGGTGGCGCAGATGCGGAAGTCTACCGAAACCGCAAAGGCTATTTCTCCATCAATGTGCAGGTGAGCAATGAAAATTGAAATTCTCTGAACAGTTACCACTGTTCAGCTCATTCGTATTCGTTCGCGTCGTGTACGTGCTGTCATTTTATTTATTTCCCCGCGGTGCTACGAACGTACAGTCACAAGATGACTTGCCCGAAAGACGCGGGTTCGATCCTGGCCGCGGCGTTCACATTTCGATGGAGGCGAAATGCTGGAGGCTTGTGTACTGTGCGACGTCGTTGAACGCTGAAGAACCCCAGGTGGTAGAAATTTCCGGAGCCTTTCACTACGGCGTCCCACATAGCGAAATGTGTCTCTTCGGAATATGCGATCGAGGCCCAGCATTTTGTTTTAGTACTGCTTTATAATGTAGCTTTGTACTCCATGCAGAGTACAGCTTCGTTCTCCATGCTCCATGAAGAGTAGCACTACATTCTAGGCGCTATATTACCACGCAATCACCGTGCAAATTCACCGCAAGGAAGGTTAGTTAATATGTTTTCAATGACAGTGCATGACAAAGTTGACAAAGCTTGACCACACTTTCGAGCTGTGGCATTAAATCAACGCAATATTCCTTTATACGTGCAGGTACCAAAAAGCCCACATAAAGACAAGGAATGTGGTCGAAAGGACATTCGGTGTCTGGAAGCGCCGCTTCCCTTGTCTGGATATGGGGCTCCAGCACAAGCCGAAACAAGCTGCAGTGATCATCACAGCGTGTGCAGCCCTGCAGAACTTTGCATGTTTGATGAAGGAGCCGCAGCCTCCTATTGAAAGCGCTCCCATCCAGGACGCTCCACCGGCTCGCACCAGCACGACTGCAGCGAGGCGGCCAGAGCACCTGCCACCTGTTGATGCTGTCAGCGACAGCTTGTCGGGAATGCAGGCACGACGGGTGCTCATCCAGAAGAGCTTCACATAGGTAAGAAATGCACAGTACTCAACACTGTCCCATGCATTTTGAATAAAGCATGTTTATAATGCGCACTTGCTCATGCTACCCGTATCCCAACTTTTGTGCAGGAACTAAAGAAATGTTAGAGCAATGGGAACGACTAGCAGCAGTTCAAGCGGCGGGACGAAGAGGTCGACGAAGTGCAGCTGGGGTTCCTGAGTGACTCCTGAGAGTGTGCTCATCATGACGCTCTCTGATCTACGACCGCAGACCTTCACTGCGAATACACCCCTTTACACTAGAATTTTTTCTCAGCTTCGGAAGCTTTTAAGTTGCGAGCTTGTTGCATTAACAAACTGCTACTCTTCCACTTCAAGGTTCTGCATTTCTTGCTATAGTGTTCTATTTCAAATGCTATTTTTCAAGAACGCTGTATTGATCTTGCAGGAGGCGAATACCAGAAAAGCTCTTGTTGACCCTGCTGCTGAGGGTCTTAATGGCGCTCAGTTCATTTGTTTAAGAGCTGCTGCCTTGGCGGCTTTGCTTACACGCATGTGAAAAATTACCAGATTTGGCAAAGTACAACACTTAGGCCTTAGGTGGAGCAGTCGCAGGGCTTGTGCACCTTTCCACAGAGCAAACATTTGTGTGGCTGCTTTGGTAGCGGCATGGAATTCGGGTTCCTCACAGCAAGTAGTTCTGCTACTTCTTTTCTACTTTCACCCGGCTTGCACTTCAAGCTTGGGCTCTTGCATGTCTTCCATGTGTTGAGTATAAATTTGTTTTTATGTCACAATTGTAATGACGAAGAAGTGCTCATGTGGCAGCGGGACTGCTCTCGGCGAGCGCGTGCTTCGGGTTGGTGCTGCTGGAACCGTTGACTTTCTGTGAACGCTGTTCTGCGCTTTGTACTTTCTGCCCGGAAAACCCATTGCACAATCATTAATTTCAAATATCCCTTTTACAACAATGATGAAATTCCAGATCACTGCGAAGTTTTGTTTTCTGGCTTGCCAACAGAGGTGTGTTATGAATCAGTTATTAAATTTCTCACTTTTTTTTTGGCTGTATTGAGGTAAAAAAAAACATGATTGTATTCTTTTCATTTAGTTTGCTTTCAAGATGGTGTTGAACGGTCGAACCTTCAGCTGTCACACTGGAGCCTTCTTTTCAAGGAACGATGCTCGAGTGGTTTGTTGTGCATTGTCGCTCTCTCTCGTCTCTGTCCAAAGTGGGAGTTGGTTGTTGTCATAGTATGGTGCAAAAGGTCGATTCTTTAGGTCTGAAATGGGCTTCCTGACATGATCCACATGCCTCGTCCAGCTCAATCTCTTACAACAAAGTTGCATAACGGGCAGTAACTGGCACAGAGAAAGAAGCGAAGTTAACTGCAGCATATGTGCGGAGAGGATTCCAGGCATTGTTGTGTCATGGTGAAACATACCAACCTACAGTGTGTGACCTGTGAGCATTTTTAATTTCCAAGTGTAAAGGTCATGGTCGTACATAGAACTCCTGTAACTGTTGCTAAGGCTACACAATCTGTCTGCGAGCAGTTGCACTCAATATTCATTGTTCTCGAGCCAAATGCACCTGGTGTTTGTTAGGTGCCTTGCTTTGCAAGGCTGAATACAAACCCTAGATCATAAAGTGAGTCGTCATGAGCCAACACCAACAGTTAGTCGAGATCATTGTGTGCGGGCACTACTGATGTTTGGGAACGCCTTGCTGCCGCAGTCATGGTGGGCCACTGAAAGATAATTTATGACCCTAGTAGTGTTTGCAACATTTTGTTTTGTGGGTTCAAAGAATGGTTTGTGATATGACTCGGTAGCTACTTCTAGCTCGCAAGTGTTGTAGTGAAATCTTTTACATGCAAACACTTGGACTAGCGGTTCTTTTGATTTGTACCTGCAGTTACTGGTTGGCTGTCACAGCTTAAATCTGGCTTTGCATTTGAGCCGGCCTTCTTAGAACTGTACTGATTCCACTCATCGAGAACTGGCATGTTTTGAAATTGTTACATGGTTTGGCGGGGTTCGAAATAGCAAAACGTGGGTGCCATCAGCAAGTGTTTTTTTGATGCATGCTTCTTTATTGTCTTTTTTTGTCATGCCTGGTGCGGCTTGTCACAGGAATGTGGTGGCCATATTTTTGAAGCAATAGATTACTTCAGCAAAGCGGGAGGCTGTGGCATTGTATTGACTCAAGCTATGGGTCCACCTTGTAGACGGCATAGGAGGAATCGCATTCTTTAAGGGTTTCGGTTCTTGAGTAGGAGGCACTAGCTGCGAGGGTTTAGGTTAGATGAGACAGCAAAGATAATGGAAGGAGTAGAGAGCGGTGTTGGCCTTTGAGCATTTGTGTGGTGTTGACTTGCGTGAGCCAATATTGTTGACTTTTTATACATGGAAACTTTAACAATGTGGCCTGCAGTTTTCCCTACTGGTTGGTTTTGCAAGCAATGCCAGGGGAGGTTTTTCCTTCCTAGAGCAGCCATATTTGTAGCATACAGCAATGCGTATTTTTATGAATAAATTGCTTTTTGCATCCAAAGATCCATATAGCAATAGCAGCAGAAGTACCACGCAACCATCCTACCTGCCTCCTGCTATGCGATAGCTTGTCAGACTTGCATGCAAGGTGGTGACGGGGCTGTATGTCTGTTCCCACCGAGTCATGTGCTTAAAACGGTACATGTGCAAATGAAGTGTAGTTATCTGGATTTGCCACATAATATTTGTGCAAGCATTCACACAGCATTCCAGTTTCATTCAGTCATAGGCACCGTTTATTCTGGTGCCTCTCGCAGCCTACGAAGCTGTTCAAGTTTTATTTGTTTCTCAATTTCTAAGATTTCCAATTCCAATTTTTTTTCTGGATATCAAGGAGTTTTTTCTCCTGCCGCTCTTGCAGAATACTGTTGCGGTCCTCTCGCATCAGCTGCAGACGCAGTCCATGCTCTTCGCGCAGTAAGGCCGCTCTATAGTCGTTCTCATCTGCCAGAGACCTTTCTAAAAGGACCATCCGCCCTCTTGGAGCCCTGCCAGCGTCACCGGTGGCCACTGCTTCAGCAGTAGTGGGACCAGCGGCAGCTCCAGAAGCAACTGTAGCACTGCTGCAGCCTGCTGCAGCTGTGCTGGAAGCATCAGCAGGTTGCACAGCAGGAAAAAAGAGATTGCTCTCCTGCTCAATTGCTTCTGGAGTTGCCCCACTCTTACCAACAGCAGCCGCTGGTGACTGCGGCCCATCCACGAGCGGAGGTTCCCAGTCGTCTTCTGTAATAAAGAAAAGGTAAAAATTAGTTGGACAAATCTAAGCTTACAACACATTAGCTGTCTGCCTCAATAGCACAGATTGTTGGGTCAATTGGTGAAGAGACATTATAACGAAAGCTTTATAGTGGTCTTATATAAGGCACCACTTGCCCT
The DNA here is from genome assembly GCF_052857255.1 of Amblyomma americanum. Taxonomy (NCBI): domain Eukaryota; kingdom Metazoa; phylum Arthropoda; class Arachnida; order Ixodida; family Ixodidae; genus Amblyomma; species Amblyomma americanum. The sequence continues at coordinate 373,165,299 of NC_135497.1, read as the reverse complement.
TCTCGGCGCCAAATAGCTGCCGTTGTTTCTGGGGGCCCCAGTTTAGTCATTGTTTTGTTCTGCCATATTCCTCACCTTTCACTCTGAATTATGCCTGATGACCTCACTTTATTTTTTTCTGCTGATACAGTAGTGATAGTCACGCAGGCCCCGAGTTTTACACATGTGGTTATCCTCTAACTCTGCACCTGCAGCTTTTTTGCTCTTTCAATGGGTTTATTTTTAATTTTAGTATATTTGCTAGTTTGTACTCATGCGTGTCCTCTGGCCCAGGGAGCCAGTTATACGCCCTTCCTTTCCTCAAAATCATCAGCGTCTAGAACTTTGTCAATTCCAATGAACGCCGACAGCTTTCACTTTGTATATCCTGGGGTAGCTGAGCTAATCCACTTTCATTTTTTTTGCAAAGGTTTCCTTGTAATGCCTGCCTGCTTGCTTCGCCGCATATATGCGACACCAATGCCAAGGTGAGGCATACAAGAAAGGTGACAAATACTGCAGCCTGAGCCTGAGGGCTACAGAAAACATGCGCTTCGAGTGAAACCTCTGCATTGCAAAACTAACAATTTCCTTGAAACTAGCAGCGAAATTCGAAAAGGCTTTGAGCATTACACATAGGCAAGCTGCACCATTATTCACAACAAGAATGTTGTTACCTTATCCCTGGAGAACCATCATGTACAAGTACACAGAAATATGAAAATTTATGTGAAGGAGTGCATTCATAGTGAAACTGCATTAAAGTTGGCATTCGTTTAAAGTGAGGCAGGAATGGCAAACAAGACTCAAAAACATCATCAGGAGAGAATGCCATAATGAATGCAGTTCAGGTTGCAGCACTGAATGCTTGCTCCCTCGGTGTCCGACGAATAACCAACTCCTCGCCTTCCACTACAGGAACACAGCCTACCACTCACATGAATGTAGGCCGTCAAGACAAAATGCCTTCAGAGTGCTGTCCAACAACATGCAGCTTGGAGCAGGTCATACTTTCGCACTGTCAACCAATGCAGCCTTTATCTGCACAAAAATTCAGCCAACCACATGTAGAGCAGCTTTCCACAGAGTTGTATTAAATGAGATTTTTATAATTTGTTGTAGATGAACTGTACAGTCCTCATAGCAGGTTCAAGGCAATAAAAAACATTGAAACAGCGTCAATTGACAGTACACGCTGCCGTTGTCATCAAATGAATATAAAGAGAGGAGTGCTGTTTTTCTACAACATGCAAAGTGCTTTCTTTACCTGCATAACGGAATTCTTCATTGCCTGCTCCATCCACCATTGGCTGCAATAATCTTATAACAGGCAAACTTGCCACTGGTGGCAGGTCGATGCCTCCATCAGAGTCAGTCTGGTTGCCTACCCTGGTCATTATGTGGCTGGCAACAGCAATGACTTGCTCACTTTGAGCGCTCACAGTGCATTGAGCTGACCCTCCTCCTGAGAAGAAAAAAGACACCGCACACAGTGAAGCTACTCTTAATGTATAGACAATGCGCCATTAAAATATTTTGTTCATGAAGTGCCACACAAAAGCAACCAAAGGCACACCAATGCATGCAACTGTGTGTTGTTTTCGCTACGTTTTTGTGCCACCCGTCCCAGCAGTGCCAGGAATGAGTAAAGGTAGGTAGCTGTATGTACAGCCTTCCGGATTTTCAATAGCACCAAGCAACTGTCAATAGCGCGGCAAGTTTCCTCATGAACATGAAGGCCGCCAGTGTAGACACCGTCTGATCTACGGTGCACCCAATTTGGCTTCGCGGCGCGATAGTATGCGAATGGTACCAACTCCGAGCAAAATCGTCCGTTGTCAGTTCGCTGCTGGTCTGGCGCGAGCCCTCCGTCCCACTGCACTGCCCGCTTATCATAGTCTTCTATGCAGCAGAAATCGCATGCCTTCGTACTGACTTGAGTGTAGCAAACATTCTCTGTAGTTTTTAAAAATTACGGAGGCTGTACAGGATACTGCTTGGGCATTATTTACACGATTAACGCAGGTTGCATTCATCTGCGTTTGTAAATAAAGCAGAGTACACTGCACCGCAACGTTATTACGTGCCCATTTACGTGTTATCACACTGTTCCTAAAAAACTATGCATTCCAGTACACGCTGCTTACGCCGACTGAAGTAGAATAATCATGCCCTTATTCATGGCATACAAAGCATGCAGGAACAAACATTTGTAAACTGCCTGCAAGCCGCGCTCACCTGTCTTGTGGCGATCTCTCTTTTTCCTCGCGTCCTCTTCCTTCGACTTTTGTTTCAGGTTGGCCCAGCATTTCTTGAGCTGGTTGGGGTCACGTCGGGTCACCCCTTGATTGCTGTTAAACAGCCCGGCAATTTCCTTCCAAGTGGCGTTTTTTTTTTTTGCCAGCGACGACACATCGTTTTTTTTTTGCACTCTAATATATGCCGACGTGCGTTAACCAAACCGAATAACAATTCCTTTTCCTCGAAAGTGAACCGAGGCGCTGGTCTCCGCTGGGAGCAGGAGTCTTCTTGTGATGATTGCTCAGACATTTTCCTGCCGCGAATTGAACTAAGGCGAACAGAGCGCGTGCGGGAAAGACTTGTCAGTAGCTACACGTGCACAAGAAAGAAAAAGCATGGGAAAAACTGGCTATGGCTCAACTAGGATTGGCTCAATGTGGAGCACGTTGCCAGCCAAAAACGTCAATCAAGTGGAAGCAGCGGATAGCACTGAAATGTAGTTTTTATTGTTAGCAATTTTATGCAGGTCACTCACCTAGTGCCTGTTTATGACTGCTGAACGAGATGCATTGTTTTATAGGAGCAAAATGGGCATTATTATAATAGATTGTTCAATACTCTCATCCCCAGACGAGCAATGCGCCCTCGCTTTCAAGCACGCGCTTAACTTGACGAAGCAAGTCAGGTTGAGCATCTATGAAACACGAAACCCAACTTGGCCGTTCTGAAGCCGCCTTGGTGCTTCGACTCGACTTGCCGAAGTTGAGTCGAAGCGCGAGCCAAGTTACATTTCTGCATTCGGGGGTTAGTAGCTGCGCGCCCGTCAAGTGGAGCGAAAGCATCAGTGGCGGTAGGGTACTGACGGGCTGAGCTCGCGATGTCGAGGAGAGGAGACAGCAGCGCCAGGCTCCTCCGCATTCATGCACGGGCTGGCGTTGATATGTTCCTCGCTGCCCTGCTTAACTCATTCAGCTCGGCGAATTTAAATGTACACGCTACCAAGCACAAGCAGTAACTCAGCGACATGTTTGACCGAGAGTTAACACGAACCCGGCCAACCGTCCCCTTCCCGCCGCGCGTTTATAGTCCTCGTGTTCGTAAAAATGTGCCCGGTGCAGGAAGTTGCCCGCCCGCTTCTATGTTAGTAAAAATAGCGTTGTAAGCCTGTAACGCACGTACGTACGCACGTGCATTACCTGTGTAGTCCCACGTGGTGTCTTACTGGATATATGCCTCGCCGTTTCGAAAATAGATCAGGGAACACCATGATCATTAGTTAAGCAAAGATTAATTTTGGCTAGCGCTGAAACACGTACTATCATTCGCCTCATTCGCTCTTCAATCGGATGTTCATAAGTTTATGAACTGGTACAAGAATAATTACATTTTTCCAAATAGCTCAAAAACAAAGCTCATGTGTTTTCACAATCCCCACAAAAAACTGGATGTGCTACAGCCAATATTTCTACACGTTGAAAAATGCCACAACTGTCTATGTGTCCCACTTGAATACAGTAATAATGTCCGGTACTTAGGCATTGAATTTGATCCTACCTTGTCGTGGAGTAACCATGTGAATTTTATTTGTAAAAAGCTACGAACTGTTGCAGCACAGATGTATCATATAAAAAGCTGCACAACTGTCAACATAAGAAGAATGGTATACCAGTCCTTGAGGGAAGCACAGTTACGGCATGGCATTACACTGTACGGGTTTTGCTCAGAAACACTAAAAAAGAAAATTACCAGCGTAATTTATAAATGTGTTCAAAATGTTTTGTATGGTGTGCTATTAGAGGGTAAAGAGAAAAAAGACCTGTATAGAGCAGGAGACCTACTACCATTTGAAGAATTCAAGAGATATACTATCTATACCAGGTTTTATTACGACAATATGTTTAAGTCAGAGAAGCCTCAAAGCAAGTTCACCTTCAGAAACATAGAACGATTCAGCGTCCCCAGAATTTATACGAATTAGGGCAAACGGTGCAGAGCTTACTATGTGCCTGCATTATTCAATAAACTATCCGATGTCGAGATCAGCCATACATCGATAAAAAAGGTAAAGCGAGTACTAAAGGATGTTTTCCTTAAAAATCTATAAAAAGGTTTGCACCTTAACATTACATGCTGTATATGTGTTACGTTGTATATTTCCACATTCACTATTTCATTCTCTTTATTCAAGTGTCTAGATGTGTAATTATATATATTAGCCTTTTTACTTTGTTTTTTTTTATGGAATTTCCCCGTGTCGTAGAGAAGATGCAGTATCTGTGTATGCTTGCCCAATTCTTTAGTTACTAACAAAATTCAATCTGTCCACAGACTAACGATGATGACATGTCGCGCTTGTGTACAAAAACTGTGAATGATCTTGTGCTTTAATCAAAAATTTCCGCTGTCCACATAGCGACGACGGTAACATGTGCTCTTGTTTTTTTGTTGTACTTTGATAAGATTGTCAAGCCAGTGATTTAGTTCTAGAAAGGTACCGAGAAAACATGTGTATTTCGCAGGCTGCCGGCACCGCAGACAAGCACAACAGTGCTTAAGCGGTGCGGGAATGTACGCTTTGTAAACAGTTGGACAAAATAAAACACTATTATTATTATCTTAATTGGACGGTCGCCTGGTAATTTTTCTGCGGACCGGGACGGCAGCACTCCCGGTCGCCTCACCAGCGAGTATCGCGTCCCCAACAATCAACGTTGCCCATTGCGAGTATCGCCACGAACCGCCTCAGTGGAAAGTATCGCGCGGCGGTGTCCTTGACGGTCAAGCTGCGGTACATTACGGTAGGGTGCTCATAAAAAAAAACACAGGCCACTCAGACATTTCTCAGCGAGTAAAGAGAAAATACCTTACTACGCATTTAATTCTTGTATGCGTATGTGCGCCAACTTCGAATGCTGCTGTTTTTTTTCGTTTGTGTGTTTAAATTTTATCCTTTCCTACAATAGCCTTTGCGAGGCTCTCAGAATGGTCTAAATAAAGAAATTCAATTATTAATTTCAAATTTCATTGTGATTATACATATTGTCGCGACTCGGTAGAACCACGAGGAGAGCTGAAGATAACGGTATACTGGTCAATCAGAAAGAGTCCCTGCGCGTTTTCAGCTTCTTCCTCTTCCAGTCTTGCGCTCGTAGATCCAGTCGTCATCTTTTGCGTCTTCTTGCATGCGGCATTTGCCCCCTCCTCAGTAAGCATCGTCTCGATGGTGTTACGTTTGGAGACGCCAACATGCCAAGAATATTCAAGCCACTCAGAAGCATCAATCGATAGAGGCTTCAAAGGGCCGTCGACATGGTTGCAGCGCCACGAGTACAAGTGGTGGCGTCTACAAGGGTAGGCGGGCTTGCTTGGGGCGAGAACAGAGAGCAGCTTCTCGCTCCGTTCGCTGTCCGTCGCCCGGAATCAGTTATCGGCACTGCATGGGCTACCAGGGCCTTTTGAGCGCGTCGCGGGGCCATGGAGATGACAGTAGCGATCAGGAATGTCTTTTTTCAGTTACCCTTTGTCACGAGTTGACAGCAGTACAATCAGTCAGAGCGCGACCCCGGCGGGCGCGGCTGAGAGACTAATCCTTTCGACGCGGGTGTGGTGAACCATGTTTCACCCCACGTAGCCATTCGAAGTAGCTGTTTTTTTTATTATTATTCCTCTTTCGGTTCTGTGCTTGTAAAATCGGGGAAGGAAATGCTACTTTGTTTTAGGTTAAAATTTGGATTTGATCAAGTGTTACTGTTTTCTTAACACTTAAATAAAGGTAATTGTGCGATTTGGTTAGAAAGGACATGTGTCAATTTGAGAAGCTACCATGTGATAAAGGCACTCACAGGAGTGCAGCGACACAGTTCCTGAACAGACGATGAGCTCTTTGCGTAGGTAGAACCGCTGAGAGCTAGCAAGTTTTTTGGCGTTTGAAAATTTCGCACAGGTTTGCTTTTATATATGTCGTACATTCAAACATGTAAGACTTGGTCGAGATACCAAGTGCTTTTCGCTGCATAACGGCAGTGTTGATAATGTCAGGCGAAGGTAAAAAAAGCACGGAAATTTGTGCCGATTTGAGTACTTGTGTTTAGCGGCGCTAGGTTAGCTAGCAGATTTTGGTATTCAGAGATTAAGCGAACGAAGTGAGGCTGCATAATTCTGTGGAGAACAGCTGTAGCAGCTTTCTGTACAAGTGATGGTGACAAGGCGCATGACTGACTCATTGAGTTTAAGAGAAGCCTCTCGCCAGTACGGGAAGGAGTAAGGATTGCGATGCGCAGTCGCGTCTTTGTGAGTTCAACTCGAACAGTTGATTATTAGACTTCAGCGTCAAGCTCCTTTGAAAAGAGCCAGTTGATTAATTTGAGCGTGAGCCAAATTTTAAGCAATCTAGTCGGTATCCTGGTGGTATAAGGGGATCAGAGCTTTGAGTGATAAGGAATAGAGTTTCTAATCAAGAATTTGTAGGCTTTGACACACCACCGCGTATTGTACAACTTGGCAGTCTGTCTTTGGCGACATCAGATGAGACGCGGACGCTCTCTTGACCCTAAATTCGGGCAAAATTGAGGTGCTAGCTGTTTGTTTATTCCAGTTTTGCTTCCAAATTTGCCACCTCTCTTCAAGCCGTGTTCGGCGAATCGGGCTTTGGCAGCGAATTTGGCAGACATGGAAGCTGTTCTTAGTAGCCGAGATTATTGCTGTCAGCTACAAAATTATGTACTTACGTTTATACTGACAATGCAGTAGTATTGCATAACAGCCTGGCGGCTCTCGGGTGAATTTCGTGCACTGCCTGGGGAGTGGCGCCATGTTGAGTGGCTGGTTTCGACTAATGCCTCCGTTGTCCGAGGTTTAGGACTCTACTCTGTGCTTGCAGACAAGATGAAGAAGGGCCTCCCACGCTACAACTCAAGTCATCTCTCCTCGACCAGTGATTGTGTCCACTGGCCAATTGCGATTGTCCTGGCCGCGGAGGAGCTGTTACGTTTGGAGACACCAACATGCCAAGAATATTCAAGAAACTGAGAAGCATCAATCGACAGAGGCTTCAAAGGGCCGTCGACGTGGTTGCAGCGCCACGAGTGCAGGTGGTGGCGTCTACAAGGGTCCTCCCCCCCCCCCCCCCCTCCCTGCTCTTTACGGGGTGAAACGGCCGTCCGCTGCCCGAGAACGGCTTTGGTGAACCTGTCGTTTGTTCTAAACGCCGGACCCACCCGGGACATCTTTCTCCCGGAGGGGACGGCTGGGGACCCGGCGAGCGGCGGGGTTGCAAATGAGGAGTGGCAAATGCGGCCGTGTTTGACTAAGCCAACATCGCCGGAATCCTCGTGCTTCGAAAACAACTTCGTCTTAGACTGTGCTTTTCCTTATACGTGGAACCTTCTGCAAACTGCAGAGGCAACCTTTAGTTCCCACGCTACCGCTGTGAAGTGCAGGTGACTGACCTTCGACGCTGCCATGGGACCCCCTTCTGGCTATTCATCACTGCTGCCTGGAGAGCGCGGACCATAACTTGCCAGAAGTGGCAAGAGTGTGTTGCTGGGGCCGTCCTGGAAGGCGCACCCTAAAGACTGGACACGTGATCGACGTCACAGTGATTGGACGCATTTTTAATGAACTAAATTCCCCAACTAAGCACCTAGGGACAAGGGACCCTATTTAAGCAGCGATCTGGCGTGTGATCGCCAGCTCCCGATTCACTCTTTCAATCTATGTATAAATGTAAATAAACCCTTTCAGTCTCTTCACCTCGAAGACCCTCTCATTTCTTCGTCACCCCCACAACAGCAGTCTCCCGATCCGGAACCCGGGGACACCGACCTTGGCGAGAGACGGCACAGGCGAACCAGGGGCCCGCATCTAACAATGGTAAGAAAAGGAAGTAGGAGGTCAAGATCGGTCCGAGTAGTACAGCGTCATGCGTACAACATGGACGGCATCGACTTGTTGATGGAGTCGCTTGGATGTGGATAACCCGTCTGGTACCACCTCATACGTTACGTCGGTTAAACGTCTCAGCACAACATAGGGCCCGAAATATCGCCGTAATAGTTTTTCGGAGAGCCCACGGCGGCGAATAGGCGTCCAGACCCACGCCTTGTCGCCAGGTTCATACATGACATGTGTGTGGCGAAGATTGTAGCGTCGTGCATCATACTCCTGCTGAGTTCTGATGCGCACACGCGCTAGTTGGCGAGCTTCCTCTGCGCGCTGTGCGAATTCCTCGGCGTCCTGATCTACATCGTCGCCGTCGGCATTCGGGAGCAACATGGCATCCGGTATAGTTGTCACTGGTCGCCCATGAAGAAGGCTAGGCTAAAATGCGGCATGCGAGTGGTGTCTTGTGCCGTATTGTAGGCGAACGTGACGTAGGGAAGAATTTCGTCCCAATTCTTGTGGTCCGCGTCGAAGTACATACAGAGCATGTCTGCGATGGTCTTATTGAGGCGTTCCGTCAATGCATTGTTTTGAGGGTGATAGGCCGTTGTTTTAGGATGACTGGTACCGCTGAGGCGGAGAACGGTTTCCAAAAGCTCGGCCGTAAATGGAGTTCCTCGATCAGTTATAATGAGTGCCAGTGCGCCATGGCTGAGGACAATGTTCTCAAAGAAGAACCGATCTGCTTCGGCGGCGGTACCCCCGGGCAGAGCCTTTGTCTCCGCGTAGCAAGTTAGATAGTAGGTGGCGACAATTATCCATTTATTCGCGGCAGTAAACGTCGGAAATGGTCCGAGGAGGTTCATGCCAATTTGCTTGAAAGGTGTCTTTGGCACTTTAAGAGGGTGGAGTAGGCCGGCTGGTTTTTCAGGGGGTGATTTACGACGTGGGCAGTCTACGCACGTCCGTACATAGTGCTTCACTGTCGCCGGCAGTTTCGGCCAGTAGTATCCGCGTTGTACTCTAGCCAACGTGCGGGTGTAGCCTAAGTGGCTGGCGGTTGGCTCGCGTGGCAGGCTTGCAAGACTTCCGTGCGGAGAGCTGTTGGGACGACGAGTAGAAGACTGTTCCCCTCAGGACGGAAGTTCTTGTAAATTACGTCGTTGCGAAGAAAGAATGAAGACAGGCTGCGTGCAAAAATCTTAGGCACAGCCGTAGTTCGCTTCTCCAAGAAATGAATAAGAGGGAGCAATTCATGGTCCTCTCTCTGCTGTTGGGAAAGAGTTTCGTCATCGATGACTCTTAAAAAGCAGTGTCTTCACCGGTAATAGTGGAGGGTTCGATCGGCACTCGCGACTAGTCAGCATCCGCATGCTTCTTTCCGGATTTGTAAATAACCGTCATGTCGAACTCTTGTAACCCGAAGGCTCCAACGCGCGAGTCTCCCGAAAGGGTCCTTCAAGTTCGTCAGCCAATAGAGAGAGCGATGGCCGCTAATGACTTGAAAGGGGCGAGCGTACAAGTAAGGGTGGAATTTCATAACCGCCCATACCACTGCAAGGCATTCTTTTTCTGTTGCCGAGTAGTTCTCTTCTGCTTGAGACAGAGTCCTGCTGGCATAATCAATCACTTTTTCTACACCATCCTGGCGCTGCACCAATACAGCACCTAAACCCACATTGCTCGCATCGGCATGAAGCAGGGTAGGGGCGTCGTCATCAAAGTGCGCCAGGACAGGTGGCGTCTGTAGACGTCTCCGGAGTTCATCAAAAGCTTGGTGCTCTTCTTCACCCCAGCGAAAGAAAGCGTTGTCACGTGTCAGTGAAGTTAATGGCCAGGCGATTCGTGAGAAGCCAGTAGTAAATCGACGGTAAGAGGCGTAAAGCCCCAGGAAGCGCCGCAACGTCTTTTTGTCCGTAGGCGTAGGGAACTTGACGACTGCGGAGAGCTTTTCGGGATCAGACCGGACACCTTCTTGGCTGACGACGTGTCCTAAAAATTGCAGCTCCTCGTAACCGAAGTGGCACTTATCGGGTTTTAGTGTGAGGCCCGCAGATCGTATGGCCTGAAAGACAGCTAGCAAACGGCGTAGATGCTCCTCGAAGGTGGCCGAAAACACGATCACGTCGTCAAGATACACCAGGCATGTTTGCCTCTTGAGTCCCGAGAGCACAGTGTCCATCAGCCTTTGAAATGTTGCTGGTGCCGCGCATAAACCATACGGAAGAACCTTAAACTCATACAATCCGTCAGGAGTGATGAATGCTGTCTTCTCCCGATCCCTATCATCTACTTCAATTTGCCAATATCCACTTTTCAAATCCATTCAAGAGAAGTAACGTGCATTTCGTAGCCGATAAAGGGAATCATCAATGCGAGGGAGAGGGTACACCCGTCTTTTTTGGTCACTTGGTTGAGCTTGCGGTAGTCAATGCAAAATCGTAAGCTCCCGTCCTTTTTTTTTTAACAAGCACCACGGGGGAAGCCCAGGGACTCTGTGACTGCTGGATAACGTCGTCTCTAAGCATTTCGGCCATCTTACGCTGAATGGCTTCGCGTTCTTTCGGAGCCATACGGTAAGGATTTTGTTGAATCGGGCTAATCGCGTCATTCGTGATAATTCGATGTGTGGTCAAAGGCGTTTGGTCGATCCGCGATTCTGAAGCAAAACAGTCTCGAAAGTGATCTATGAGATACAAAAGACGTTCCCGTTCTGAAGGCGACAAATTTGGGCTCACATCGACAGTGGGTGCGGGCGCCTTGCTCACTGATCCTTCCTTTTGCAGCACAAAACAGTCGTGCTCACTTGGGATGCTGTCGAAAAAGGCCACAGTTGTGCCTTTGGGAATTTGCTGACGCTCGTCGCTGACGTTTGTCAGCAGTACTTCGGTGTGCCCATTGGCCAAACTGACTTGCCCTAGAGCTATAGAAACACCTCGGCTGAGTATCAGGGTGACTGCCCGTTCGGCGACGCCATCGCCGGTATGCGCCACATCGCACTCCACTTCAACAAGAGAGCATGATCGCGGAGGTAATGTCACCGCCTCATTGGAGACGCGTAAGGGCATCAGTGGTACTTCCGCATAACCAAGGTGTCCATTATTTTCGGTGAAGGCAACGACCTTGTCCCGAAAGCTTATTACAGCCCCATGAAGGCGCAGAAAGTCAATGCCCAAGATGAGGTCTTTGCAACAGTCAGGGAGAATAACGAAGCTGCCAACGAACACTGAGTTTCCTATTCCTATCCGGGTAGTGCACTTCCCAGTCTGTGCCAGTAGCTGATCCCCAGCGCTTCTTATCACTGGCCCAGTCCATTCGGTTTTTACTTTGCGCAGCCTGTCAGCCAGTTTTTCGCTAATAATTCAAACATCCGCCCCGGTATCCACCAGAGCGTGTACCTCCAGCCCATCGATGCAAACGGCGAGCTGAGCGCTAACAACGTCGTCTGGGTTGCTCGTCTCTTTCGGCGTTTGCGGTGGAAGTGCGGTAAGGTCGTCGCTATCAGTTTCGTCTTCGGGGCTGCTCATCTGGTGCGGCATGTTCGGCGGTAATGTAGGCGATATTTTCGGTGGTAGTACGGCAAGGTCAATAAGAACAATGACGTCAGAGTTACGGGTTGCGGTCGGCAGTTGCGGCGGTAGTGAGGGCTTTGAAACTCTTCGACTGGTTGCAACCTCCCCTCGCGATGTTACGGCTGTTAGTTTCCCCGGCGAGGGCTCGGGGTCCGCCGGCCGCTAACGTCAGCATCGCTACGACGCGTCGGCGAAGAATAACGCTGTGGAGATGGGGAGCGGCGGCGGAAGCCCGGTGAGTCGGCTTCCTTGCTGAGCGTCGGGTCCTCGATTTGGGCAGGGCCAGCGTCGAAATGGCGGCGAGCAGAACCAAGCGGAAAGGTCTGCCTCTCTTGGCGGTAGCGGCAGTACCGATACACATGGCCAGGTTGTCCGCAGAAGAAGCAGAGTGGTCGGCTGTCATAAGAGCGCCACATGTCAGTTCGGCGAAGTTGAGAGCAGCCGGGAGGTACCCACTGAGGCCTCTGAAAGAGTCGCGTCTGCTGACGGCTCGGTGAGCTGGGTGGGGCGTGGTCTGGCGGCGGGCCACGAAGGACTCCCGCATAGCTCGCGGGTTGCGGCTCGGGCTTGTAGTAAGGCGCAGTAATGACGGCCGTGTTGCTGTCGGGTTGTGGCACGTGGTATGGTTTGCAAATGGCTGCCGCGTTGTCAACTGGGTGAGACTCGTTGTATGGTGCAGACGATGACAGGGCGTACCGGAGGTCTTTCCTTACGTTTGCTGCGACGGCCTCTGGTGACTGAACGCTCGTAGCAGCAACTTGCTGCAGCTCCTCGAGGACAATTTCTCGAATGAGTTCTCGAAGAGAGGTCCTATCGGTTGCATTGGGCGCCGCCGCAGTCGTTGGAACACCGTTGAAGGGTCGGTCGTACTGGCGGCACCGTTCTTGGAGGGCCCGCTCTATAGCTGTAGTGTCCTTGACGAACTCACTAACGGTTCGAGGTGGGTTGCGCACCTAGCCGGCAAGCACCTGCTCCTTGGCACCAAGCATGAGATGTCGTAGCTTCCTTTGCTTAGTCATATTGGGGTCGGCTAATTGGTTTGATCATAGAAGGTTGTGGCCAAGTACTACACCAAGGGTGGCCAAATCCTGCTCTGGTGAGGGAGTGCGTTGTCGGTTTTGGTCACCGAGATCAGGCCGCACTCCAGGCCTGGTTATGCAATTCCATCGACACGCGGATTTTTTTTTTTAAACCTCGGTGGAGAATTGCGCGGCACCAGGATTTGAACCCCGGTCCTCTTGCACGCGAGGCGGATGTTCTACCTCTACGCCATCGCTGCATTGATTACGAGAAAGCATTCGACTCAGTGGAAACCTCAGCAGTCATACAGGCATTGCGTAATCAGGGGGTAGAAGAGCCTTATGTCAAAATACTGGAAGATATATATAGCAACTGCACAGCTACTATAGTCCTCCATAAAGTCAGCAATAAAATTCCAATAAGAAAGGGCGTCAGGCAAGGAGACACGATCTCGCCAATGCTGTTCACCGCATGTTTGCAGGAGGTATTTCGAGGCCTGAATTGGGAACAGTTGGGAATAAGAATAAATGGAGAATACCTAAATAATCTGCGATTTGCTGATGACATTGCCTTGCTGAGTCACTCAGGAGGTGAACTGCAAATTATGATCAGCGAGTTAGACAGGCAGAGCAGATCGATGGGTCTAAAAATTAACATGCAGAAAACCAAGATAATGTTCAACAGCCTAGCAAGGGAACAACAGTTCACAATTGGCAGCGAGAGCCTAGAAATTGTGCCGGAATACGTCTACTTAGGGCAGGTAGTGACAGCTGATCCTGATCATGAGAGGGAGATAACTAGAAGGATAAGAATGGGGTGGAGCGCATATGGCAAATTCTCGCAGATCATGAGTGGCAGTTTACCAATTTCCCTCAAGAGGAAAGTGTACAACAGCATGATCTTACCGGTACTCACCTACGGGGAAAAAACGTGGAGGCTAACGAAAAGAGTTCAGCTTAAGTTAAGGACAACGCAGCGAGCCATGGAAAGAAAAATGATAGGTGTAACGTTAACAGATCGGAAGCGGGCAGAGTGGGTGAGGGAACAAACACGGGTTAATGACATCCTAGTCGAAATCAAGAGAAAGAAATGGGCTTGGGCAGGGCATGTAATGCGAAGGCAGGATAACCGCTGGTCTTTAAGGGTAACGGAGTGGGTTCCAAGAGAAAGTAAGCGTAGCAGGGGGCGGCAGAAGGTTAGGTGGGCGGATGAGATTAAGAAGTTTGCAGGCAAAGGGTGGATGCAGCTGGCAAAGGATAGGGTTAATTGGAGAGACATGGGAGAGGCGTTTGCCCTGCAGTGGGTGTAGTAAGGCTGATGATGATGATGATGATGATTGGGGTCGGCACGGCGAAAAAGTCGAGCCATGTCTTCCGCAAGCATAGCTACGCTTTCATTCGGCTTCTATACGCGCACTTCAAGCAGGCGCAGCGCATTCACTCGTCGACCAGGACTAGCAAAAGTGTCCACCAACTGGCGGCGGAAGTCATTCCGTGTGGACAACCTGGCCTCGTGGTTTTCAAACAAGTTCTAGCATTATACTGAAGTGCAAAATGAACGTTGCAAAGCTTCTGGTCCGCGCTCCATTGGTTGAACTTTGCCACTCGTTCAAACTGGTCGAGTCAGTCTTCGAAATCTTCAAACGCGTTCCCGCGGAAGCACTTTGGCACCTTGGTGTTGTGAAGAGTCACCGGCGTAGGGGTGGAAGGTTCCATGGCTTAGGAGGCATGACAAACTTTGACGTTTGAAGAGTCGCCCGGCAGATGGTTGTCGTCCTGGGCAAGGCCTAGACGGCGGCAGCTAGCGCGATGAACAGGCGTGTCGATGTCCGGGACCCGCAGTGGACTGCCGGAAGGAGTCCTATTAATACCCAGCACGCTCCACCAGTGTCACGACTTGGTATAACCGAGAAGAGCTGAAGATAAAAACGGTTTACTGGTTGTTGTTGTTGTTGTTAGCCTATCAAAAGATGGCACATACCCACACTGGGGGATCGGAAGTGATGAAAGTTGTGACTTCAACAACAACAACGACGACAACAACAACGACAACGACGACAACAACAACGACGACGACAACAACGACGATAACGACGACGACTACAACGACGACAACGACGACGACAACAACGACGACAACGACGACGGCAACGGCAACGACAACGACGACAACAACAACGACGACGACGACAACAACGACGACGACGACAACAACAACGACAACGATGACGACAACAACAACAACAACAACAACGACGACGACGACGACGACAACGACAACAACAACAACAAAGAGAGGAACTGCATGGAACAGAATTATTAAGCCAAAATGTAATAATTGAGAGGAAAGAAAATTTTGTAATCCTTAGCATGGCAGTCGGTGAGATTCTAGCAGGAAATTTAGAACAGCGGTACAAACAGATCTGTGGCTGAACCCGAATGCGGTGGCACCAAATGATAGCAAGAGTGGGCTGCTTAAACTAAGACCAAGGGGCCGTAAGGGCTCCTCCAGCAACCTTCTTCTCAAAGTGGTGTATCGGCGACAATAGAGCAAAAAATGCTAAATATATTTAGGCTCACGGCAAAATGCACAAAGGGGAGAGAGCGCCAAACCCGACCTGTGTAAATAGAAATTTAGAGGAGGTATACGCCACCGCAGCCTCGTCAGAGATACTTTAAGCTGCCGAGATCGACAAACTTAGCTGTTCCAAGACTATCTGAGGTGCTGATAATCCGCCGATGTTACAAGTGTTGTGTCTTGCGTGCTTAAAAGTGCACGTCGCCGAAACCTAGATGCTGTAATATAGGCTGTAGCCGGGATGATAGGCAACACGGGGCCACTTAGGGAAGCCTTTGCAAGCGTATCAGAAATCTCATTAACTGTCACATTGCTGTGACCGGGAACCCATACAAAATGAACAAGACTCAAATGCGGAGGAAGCAGGGACAGGAATGTATTGAAAGTGGGACCGTCAACATGCGCGGCGAGGGATGAACACAGAGATAAAGAATCGGCAATTACTGCCACTGCAGTAATAGAGGGGTGTAGCTTGCGCACGGCAAGTACTACTGCCAGAAACTCTGCTTGAAAAATAGGGGTGAAATCTGAAAGCCGCAGTCAAAAGGACCAGTTTAAATGTGAACAGAATATTCCCACACCTGCCTTTTCATTGCACTGCGATGCGCAGGTTGCTATTGCAATATTTTTAGGTAAGGTCCTTAGATGATCGTCTAGTAGGCCATTTAGAATACAGGGTGGCAAAAGTTTTGCATTTTGGTGGTAAATATCGTCGAAAACAATGTGAACAGCGGGCCCTCTGCATAGCGCAGGAAGGATGTCATAATTTTTCACATCTAAAGGCTCAAGTAATCTTTGCAGAAACACTAACTGTGGGGTATGAAAACGAGACCAGAGGGAACTAAAAAGGAGATCGGCTGGCAACAGAAAATGCGTTGTGAATGGTGGAAATGAGATTCGTAGATTCTTAGGTAAGTCTGAACAGTTAAAAACTGAACTCGAGATAAGAGAGGGGGAATGCGGGTTTCAAGGTACAGCACATTGGTAGCCACAAATTTTGGGAGGCCGAGGCACATCCTAAGTGCTTCCCTCTCCAAAAGGACGAGAGGACGAAGTTTGTATGTAGCCGAGCCTGAAAACAACACAGTTTCAAATTCCAAAATTGGCCTGAAATACATTTTGTAAATAATTAATAGCGCATCTCTTCGCGCGCCATACCGATGGCTACATAATCTGCGTCACATGCCCACGGCACGAGCCCCTTCCACGGCGACATGGTCAATGTGGGGTGGCCAGGTGAGTTTATCGTCATAAATGACCCCTAGGTATTTTATACCCGTGTTACACGGGCGTTTTCAACGGCAGTTCAGTTCCTTCTCAGTTGAACTGAACGGCAGTTAGCGGTGTTACACGGCAGTGCGAACTGCCGTTGAAATCTCAACGGCAGTTGAGTTCGACTGAGATCGGGGATCCCAGTTGAACTGCCAACTGACAAGATGGCGACCTACGGACCGAAAAACCCCTCTTACTGGATTGTCTTGGCTCAGTGTGCTTCGAACCCACAAATTTCTACAGCAAAGCAAAAAATACACAAAACGTATTGTCACTATAGTGAAGAATATATACACTACGATCATTTACAACAAGAAAAAAATGCACACACTGCTTTTTTCTTATTTACACTTCGCTCTAGACGCGAGGTCATGTGGTTAGAGTGCTAACTGAACTGAACGCGAAGTGCTCGTGTAACAGCTGGCGATTCCAGTTGAGTTCAACGGCGGTTGATATCCTTAACTGGCGATTAACTGAACTGTCGTTGAAAACGCCCGTGTAACACAGGTATTAGGGATATAACCCGCGGTATTGGTTGTAACTAGCAAGTGAGAGATACCACTACAGGATTCCGTAGAGGGAAAACAAGAATGGCGCACTTGCTAACATTTAAATTCAGGTGTAGGCTGCGCAGCCAGTGCTCAAGTGTACTCAGGTAAGACTGCAAAAGACCATGCAGGGAATGTATTTCCGGCGCAGCCGAAAAAAACGCAATGTCGTCCGCATAAACGTTCGTGCGTACATGTTGGTTGAGAGGAATCGAGCTCAACAGAATATTAAGAGCACAGGAGAAAGTACAGCTCCTTGCGGTACACCCCTCGTTTCTTTGTACCTCTATGAATGAACAGCATTATAAACGCAAAAGAACTGCCTATTATAAAGAAATGCAGATATCCAAGCAACTATATAATCTGGAAACTGAAGAGACTGTAGCCTATGTATTAGGATGGAGTGCTCTACACTGTCGTAAGTTTTGGCGACGTCTAGCGTAACCAAAGCCGCGACATTGTCAACCAAGTAGAACGTTCTTGCGGGCTAGTTGGTTCATTGTAGAAAAAAAAGGTTAGTACTGCGCGAATTAGACACGACAGGAGAATAGGAACAAACACGACAACACAGGCGCAGACTTCCAACTGTTTATTCGAAACCGAAAAGCAAACGCTATATAAGGAATGAACCTTAGCACATAACCATCACAGTCATTCACCCATGCCCTGATTAAAATCTAGACCACATTAATCAAATTGTTACGTTGCAGAAGGGCCGATAAACCACGACAGAGTACTCAGTCAGCATGTCCCCAGACACTCCATGTAAAGAAAATGAAAAAAAAATGAAAGAAGTAAGCAACCTAACAATCAACCTCAATAAAGAGGGTGAAAAATACGCGAAATGAGAATGCAGGTGATCCAACATACAACAAGAGTAAAAACTATGAAAACGAAACAAAAAATCATGGCGTGACATATGGAAAAACCAGCATGAGAGCATGGAAACAACAAATAACGCGTGTAAAGGTGAAGATTAAAAGCAGGTAAAAGAGTGTAATAGGTATAGAAAAAAAGCATGACATGGATGGCAACAAAGAACAATTGCAAAGGTGAGCATAGGACCTGATAAAATTACATTTTTGGCCTTGGGGTACATACATCCAGGAACATACATCCAGATGTCGACAGAGAAGAGAGCCAGGCCGCAATGCAATATCATGAAAAGACGGTCACAAAGTGCGATTCGGGCCTTGTGTACAAAATTCACCTCACGTGCGGTAGAGTTTACATAGGGCAGACTGGTAAGTGTTTCAATGAACGGGCACGCGAACATAACTTGGCAATGAAGAACAATATGGGAGGTCATCTGGCACATCATTGTAAGAACTGTAAAGGGAAGGGGAAGGGCAAGAAAAAAGTACCTCAAGCCACTTTTTCGCAACACTAACTTTGTGTTTAAATCGAGACATAAGACGGAAAGGGAGGTGGTTGAAGCCTATCACATCGTAAAAAAATTGTGAAAAGTGTGTCAGCACTCTGTCTGTTTTGCTTTCAGTGAGTGAAATCGCGTTTTTAGAAGGCCACATATAATTGTTTCATTTGTTCTTATTTGGTTCCATGATGTATGTACCCCAAGGCCTAAAATGTAATTTTATCAGGTTTTATGCTCACATTTACAATGGTTCTTTGTTGCCATCTATGTCATGCTTTTTTTCTATACCTCATTGCACTCTTTTACCTGCTTTTAATCTTCACCTTTACACGCGTTCTTTGTTGTTTCCCTGCTCTCATGCTGGTTTTTCCATATGTCACACCATGATTTTTGTCTCGTTTTCATAGTTTTTACTCTTGTTGTATGTTGGATCACCTGCATTCTCATTTCGCGTATTTTTCACTCTCTTTATTCAGGTTGATTGTTAGGTTGCTTACTTCTTTCATTTTTTTTCATTTTCTTGACATGGAGTGTCTGGGAACATGCTGACTGAGTACTCTGTCGTGGTTTATCGGCTCTTCTGCAACGTAACAATTTTAATAATGTGGTCTAGATTTTAATCAGGACATGGGTGAATGACAGTGATGGTTATGTGCTAAGGTTCATTCCTTATATAGCGTTTGCCCTTCGGTTTCGAATAAACAGTTGGAAGTCTGCGCCTCTGTTGTCGTGTTTGTTCCTGTTCTCCTGTCGTGTCTAATTCGCGTAGTACTAACTTTTTTCTGGTCAACCAGAATGAGTCCCTGCGCGTTTTCGGCTTCTTCCTCTTCCAGCCTTGCGCTCGTAGATCCAGTCGTCATCTTTGGCGTCTTCTTGCATGCGGCAATATGTTGTCGTGATACGAGTAACGGTGACGGTGCCTGGTCACTCTCCAGGAGCCTGCACAACGTGAGAGTGTCCACGACGCTCAGTTCTTTCCTCATTCTCCGTGGATCTTAGCCGCAGCTCAGCATAACAAGCGTGGCCAGTCGACCGCAAATGTCTATTCACAACTACGAGTCCAAGCTGTCTGTCCGAACTGTGCGCCCACAAACGTGTGCGCGCAACTGTCTGTGCGTTAAGGCTGACGCTCTGGAGCTCCAAGCTCGGTCAAAGAGACGACTCCTCGTCGACGCGTATCGCTTGCCTTGCTCGGAATGCCGCCTCAGTGGCCGTCGCAGCCGGTTAAGCAGACAGCGTGTCGTCTTGCGGCGGTGTTCGCTGCTTGCACTCAGCGCATGCCCGCACGGATCCGCGTAGCCGTATTTCAGGAGAACGGGAGTGTTATTAAAGTAACGCGGCCCCTTTAGTGGATCTCTCTGTCAGCGCACTGCCATCTCGCTTGTTCACGTTATCCTCTTCCCTGCCTCGGAAGGCCGTTTCGCGCATTCAGTAACGGGATCGGTGCGTCCCGCAACTGCGTGAGGACAAAAGACTCTTCAGGAGACGACATCGCCATGCATCCAAAGCATTTCGTGCGGCTGTCCGCACCCTGAGAGAGTGCTAGACTGTTTGTTTTTTTCTCTCGTTATTGAAGTGACCTCACATTGCCACCGCGGCCAGAAACAGGTTTAACACGTAGAAGGAAAGCTCTACCGCAGACTGTGTATAAGAAATTCAGTCGTGTCACTAGCTGTTACTAGCATGGTATGGCCTCTGACCTGCACTGATGCACCAGGTATGGTTAAAAGCTAGTTCGTACTGTTCGCTACACATTCGCAATAACCGTACTGCTTGCACATAGTGTCACGGCAATTCATCGGGAGCGTGGGATTACAAAACAAGCTTTAGCGAGCTCTTACTACAACGTTGGAAAAGAATGCGTGCGCAGTCCGCACCGCAGCATATCCAAAACTTGGAGGCGAGGGCAGTGAGCGGTCAGGAATGCGTGCCACGCGCTAGGCAACTGCTGCGTCGTTCCGTTCCTAAAAGTCGATTCTTAGCGTTCGTGTGCTGTGCGATGTCAGTGCACGTTGAAGATCCCCAGGTGGACGAAACTATTCCGGAGCCATGCGCTACGGCGCTTCTTTCTTCCTTTCTTCTTTCACTCAATCCTTTATGCCTTCCCTTACGGCGCGGTTCAGGTGTCCGCCTATATATGAGACAGATACCGCGCCATTTCCTTTCCCCAAAAACCAATTGTTAATTATATTATGACGAAGGCAAGAAAACGCCGGCAGCCAGCGACTGCAACCGCGTTTACAGCTGCTGGAGGCAATCTTTGTTAAGTGCCGTCACTTACAACACGATGCAAAAAAAAGCACCCTTGCTCAAAGAGGCGGTGATTTTGGCTGATAGAGCAAAATGTAATCCACAGGAGAGATTATTTAGTAACCGCGTTTACGATAAATGGTCCCAGCAGCACTCCCGGGCCCACTCGTTTCGCTCGCTTGTCATGTCTGGCTTACGTTGCGTTAGCATGGTTTTTGTTGCGTCACTGACCCTAAATTGCCGCAGCTGACTTCTTTCACGAAGGGCGATGGCAGCTCGTTTTCCACTGTATCCACACACACATACACACACAAACCCCAATAAAAGCATAGTAAAGGACACACCACACGGACGCATGATTCCCCGATAACGGGGGGAGCGTTGTGCTGGACTTCAAAGCCGCTACGAGTGCCACGAGAGAGAAAGTATCACGGAGAGAAGAGAGTCAAAAAGAAGAAAGCTGTACCCTCAACAAAGTCCACCTCACAGGTCTATAATAGTTAGACATAAATGCTTTCGTTTCTAGTGAAATATCGCGGAAACGAGATACAAGTCAACGAGCAGTACTCCTACTAAAGAATGAATTAAGCTCACACGAGGCCTAGCTCCTCAATCACTCTTCCACAACTGCATCGCTGACTGATAATGACCAGGTAGCCAACAGAGAAGAGTCTTGTACAGCTAGTTGACGCCCAAATAGATAACCCGCTGTATCCTGACCTTGTTTGTGTCTCGCAGATAATGACCGTATAAAAAAAGCTCAAACAGCCTCGGCAGCATATAACGCCGTATAAACACGGACGTCGCCGCACAATTCAGCACCTGGCTTTCATTGTCCTGAAACCGAAATGCCATTCACTGGTTCCTGTCTCACCTTCATATCTGCAGCAATGGTGGCGTTGTTTCCATTTTGATAACAGTGGAGATAGCGAGCACATTACGATCGTCAAGTCGCAATCCGGCGTCAAGGAACACATAGCAGCGTACACCTTGCCTGGACCCCCTTCCCAGGCAGGCAGATAGCGAAACGCATAACGCTGCAGCCATTCGCGGCAAATAGAGGAAATAAAAAATAAAGCCCAAAAGAACGCTCCTTGTTTAGATCAGAGCTGCGATAAGTAACGCGATAGACAATTACAAAACCTGATAACTTCCGCGATCGGCATTTTCGGGGAACTGACGCGCTTCCGGCGGGCTCGAACGTGAGGCTCAAGGAAAGTCGTAGCGCGCTCGTTGCGACCAGGTACGGAACCACGTGCGCGGCGCCTAATGCGTCCTCTTTAGCGCTCGAGGCACGCGCTAAAAGCGCTCCTTCCTTGGAAGTGAAACCGAGCGCTTATGGCCGCACCTCAGCCACAGCAGAGGGAGGCCCGCTGCCAAATTGCCGAGGCACACACGAGCGCGTTCTGCCTCCAGAGCGGCTTCCGGAGAGGGCATTTCTCTCTCGCTGCTCGAAAAGGCGCGGTAACCAATAACTGGGCCCGGGCCCAAAATAATGTGGACGTTCCATGAGCGAGAAAGCTTCGGCTCGTTTCCTAAGCTTTGAGCTCGGCGCGCAAAATCCGGGCTCCGCGTCGTGCGCTACCTACGTAATATCTCTCTCCATGCTTTCCATGTTGCCCTGAAGCTTCTGCGTAATGCTATGGGAGAACTTGACACGCCGCCTTGAGCGTCCGCGCTGCGTCGACTGGAGGGCTGAACCTGCTCCTTCAAGTGAGATCGGAACCACCATTAACTGCACTCATACGGCCTCATAGAAGAGCACGCGCAAAAATGTACTTGAAATCTGTAGAGGCTGCGTATTAATTACGCCTTTTCTTTTTGAAAAATAAATGAATAACAGTGCTGCCGAATCCCTCCGCGCTTTACTTTTCCAAACTAACGTCTTGATCATGACATTCCTAACACAGAGTTCTCTGCGCAAGGATTCTTGCAGGGCAGAGAACGGCAGCTTTGTGTCCTTCAGCCAACGCTGGCACCTCCTGCAGAGGCTGCTGGCTCTGCGAGGGAGTTTAGTGACTGGTAAAGGTATCGCAGGACGCTGAAAGCTCGTTACGGCGACCGGCACGCGCTGAACGGAGCACAGCTATCCCAGAAGATCACGTGACGGCGCCACGTGTCTTCTTCCAGCGTCTTCTGGCCGCGGTGCTCGAGAGGCCTGTCGGTTAAGCCCTGGTGCTGCAGCGGCACACACGCGCCCCACTCTCTTAGTTTAGTTATGGGGCTTTAGCGTCCCAAAGCGACTCAGGCTAGGAGGGACGCCGTAGTGCAGGTCTCGAGAAAATTCGACCTGCTGGGGTTCTTTAACGTGCACTGACATCGCACAGGACACAGGCCTCCCCGCTCCCTTCAAGCGCCGGCAAGCGACGCACCAACGCGCCATATTTTTGCGTGCGGAATGTTACCAAACTATCGATCAAGCCATTCAGTGTGCTTTAATATTTCGCTAATAGCCCTCCTTTGTGTTCTGTGCGTTTTTTTCGAAACGCGGGTGTGGAGTGCGAAGATACCCATTTAGGCGGGAAAACAAAAATTTGAAAAATTGTTTAGCTTTTGAGCCCTCTCCATCGGTCAGCTGACTCATAATACTTCTTGAAACATTTTTCGACTCTAATAAAAGTTTTCTAATCCGTACGAGAAAAAGCAAGTTATAATACGCATCACACCCGAGGTCTTTTTGCGAAATCATTAGTACAACTGTGCGGCCTTTTCTTCTGTACACCCCGCCGGCGAACGTGCGACACGCGCGCTAAACGATATTTGCCCAGAATTGGTTAAATCCGTGCACCCAGCGTACAGCACTAGGCTCTCGTAGTAAGAACGAGATGCGGCGGCTGCATGGCGAGCGAAAATAAAAAAAAACTTAACAAGAGACGTTTTATTTTTTTACCCGGAGGGTGAAGCAGTGCGACCGCGAAGCGAGCAGAGCGAGAGGCGTAATTACAGCGAATTTCTTTATCAAATCTCGTTTACCGGATTTCTTTTTCTCGCCTTCAGGAAAGCTAGTAAGCGGCGGTGCGCGATCGGAAACTTAAGAAAAAGAAAAGGCCTACAAACGTCAGTTACGGCACTGTGCTCTCGATCGTGGCGCATGCCAGCGATGAAGAGAACACCTGTACAGGCCACGGGGAAACGGACCGACGCTGCGCTGGGAGGCGCGCCGACGCGGGCGGGCAACTGTCTGTGCCAGCCGGAGCTCACGTGTGACATGGTCGGGCGCGTTTTCTTGTGCCCACACAAAAGGGACCGCAGCGCGAGTGCGCAGCGCGCCGACGACATGTAGGAACGCCATTTGCCGCCGCATGGCTTCCGGCGGCTTCCAATACCGTCGTACGCAGCAGCCATCCTAATGTTTGGATTATTGCGACAACGGCGACGCTGCGGGCTATTCAATGTCCTCCTGTGAGCTGCAAAACATCGGACCGGGCTCTTTCGCTTGTGCTGCGTCTTCGAACGCAAATAAGAAAATGGCTGGCGGTTTAGCATTGCTAAGTACGAAATATTATATTGTGCGAAAGCACGGTTTTTTGCAGGTGCACACCACCGCCACGTAACAAAGCGCGACAGATGCCCGCTGACTCAGGGAGACAGTTATATGCATTTCAGGAATATAGAGGTGAACCCGAGGTTCATGAAGACTCCATAAGGGTGAGCTCGGTCTTGACGCAGGGGTGAACTGCGATGGAAGATATGCGCGATGGGCTTCAATGAATTTGGCGAATGCAGTACGCGGCCTAATTACTGGGAGTGTTGCGAGGTGATGACAGGGAACCCGTGTGAGGTGCCGATTATGTGTTCTCATTGTGTCAACAGCAATGTATGTAGTAACAGGATGTTCCCGGGCAACAAGAACAGTTGCTGCTGTTGATGCACATTTAGGCAGTCCAAGACAGATACGGAGAGCTTGCGCTTGCACACTTTGAAGAGTCTTGATATTTGTTTTTCTAATGGAACTGAATATCGGAAGACTGTACCGCATGTAGCCCAGAAATAGGGAACGGTACAGTTGTAGCATCGAGCGCACTGATGCGCCCCAGGACTTTCCCCCGAGGAAGGAGAGGACGTAGACAATCGAAACTAGTCTCTTTCTCATGTCGTAGATATGTGGACTCCACGAGAGGTTCCCGTCGATGACAACACCAAGGAATCTGTGGCTTCTCTCATATGGAATGGCTTCGCCATTGATGCGAATGGTGTAACGTGACATTATTTTGCTTGTGAACGCCACAAGTGAACACTTTTCGGTCGAAATGTTCAGGCCTTGCAAGCGAAGATAAGATGTCAATATCGATGCCGCCTTTTGAAGTCTTGCATGAACTTGAGGACGGGTCACCCCTGATGCCCAATTACAGATGTCGCCTGCATATACAGAGATCTGAGCAGATTGTGGCAATACGTCAACCAGGTCGATAAGAGCAAGGTTGAAGAGAACTGGGCTCAGCACTCCACCCTGAGGGACTCCGCGGGAATTTCGGTGTAAGGACGCTGGTCCGTCCGCAGTCAGGACAAAAACGACCTTTTTGATAAATAGCTGCATATCCAGCTGAAGGTGCGGCCTCCGATCTCAGCAGCGTCCATTGCATCCAAAATGACCTGATGCGTTACGTTGTCGTACGTGCTCTTGATATCCAAAAACAATGCCACGGTCAATCTTTTCAAACTTTTGCTGTGGTGCACCGACGTTACAAGGTCAACCACGTTGTCGATAGAAGAGCGGCCCCGTCGGAACCCAGACATGAAGGTTGGATAAATCTGATATCGCTCCAAGTACCATTCCACGCGTGTGAGCAGCATTCTTTCCATGACTTTGCCGACGCAGCTGGCGAGTGCAACTGGACGGTATGATGAAAGGTCGAGCGGTGATTTCCCCGGCTTAAGAAGGGGAACCAGACGACTGGTCTTCCAATCATGAGGAACTATGCCAGCAGTCCATGACTTGTTATAAGTGTCCAAAAGAGCCCGTCGAGCTTCTTTGCCAAGGTTGGCAAGTGCGGAGTACGTCACACCATCGGGCCCTGGTGATGATGGCCTTCTACAACAAGCCAGCGCAGCATCAAGTTCTTCCATGAAGAATAGTGCATCCATCCGAGAATCCCGTGAGGGTAGAACATTGTTGCAGTGCAGCGTTGCGCCTGGATTCGGAGGGCCTGTTATTCTTGCGCAGAAATCTTCGGCTACCTCAACCACACTGCGCCTTTGGTGGAGCGCTACGGATTTGAACGGGTAGCGCTGTTGAGGGTACGTGCGAAGACCCCGAATTACACTCCAAACGCGTGACAAAGGCTTCCGTGGATCAAGTGTTTGGCAAAATGTCCTCCACCGTTGTGTTTGCAGTGCCTGAATTCTGCGCTGAATCTTCTTCTGTATGCGCCTAGCATCTCTTAGGTCTAGGCGCGACTTTGTGCGTCGGTATCTGCGCTCTGCCTTGCGCCGTTGTGATCGCAGTCGCTGCAATTCGAAGTCAAAATCGGTGTAGTTAGCGACAGGGTTAAAGGGGCAGGTGGCGTGTTCCATGGCCTCCTTAATTTTTTGTTCAAGACCGGTAGAGAAGCCCTCTGCGCAAGCAGCCTCCATAAGTAATTTAAAAACTGTCCAGTCAATCCGCTGCCTACACGTGGCTGGGGAAAATGTGGAATGGCCGGTAATAATCAGATAGGTTGGGATATGGTCGATGCCATGGGTTTCTACATCCGAAAACCACCGGACGCTGTTGTTAAGGCACTTTGAAACGAAAGTCAAGTCCAAGCAGCTGCTATAAGTCACCCCTCGTATATAGGTATATATTCCTGGCATTACAAAGAAAGCTGGTGTATCACTGCCCGCTCTCAAACAACTGACATTGAATCACCTGCATTCTTACCACAGTCACCGCATACATATTTACACAGATGGATCAGTTCACTCGACCAGTTCTGCGGGGTAGGTGGTGATTTAATATAATAATAATAACTTGTTTATTTCCATCAGTGATGGGGGAGACTGCGGATAAAAGCCGCTTGACAACCAGCGACTTGACTGAAGCCCGCAGCCTCCCTACAAAGCAGGCAGCGATAGGACAACAACAACAAAAAAAACCAAAAAAACTCGCAGAAAGCACAATATTCAAAATTAATGCACGCACACCTAATAGTCACAACAGGTAAACATAACAAAAGGCAAGATAACACTTTTAGTTGTTATTGTAAGCAAGGATTGTTAATGAAATGTTGGCGTAGGGTTCGTACAGAAATCGTATGCAAATCTATACCTGATTTGTGAAATGAATTTAAAAGGGTTGGCAGTGTGTATGACACTTTTTGCCTGGAATAATTTACCCGCGCAGTGACCACTTTCCATGGTTCTGTGTAACGGGTGGTGTAGGAATGTGTGTTTTTATCGAGATCTGATAATTCATGAAAAAACTTGAGATTTTCTTTCACCTCCCGTTTGAAAGCCAGACTTAACTTATAGTTATAAAGATTAAACGCGCGTATTATGTTTGCTTTCGAAAATAGCTGTGAAGTATGGGAATGATACGGTACATTAAAAAGTGCTCGAACAATTTTTTTTTAAGTATATGTATTCTTTCAAGATTTGTACGTGTCGTGCTACCCCATACCAATACACAACAATACAAATAAGAAAAAAAGAGAGTATTGTAAATAAGAAACTTCATATTGAAAGGTAATATAGCTCTGTGTCGCGCCGTTATACCAACAACACGAGATAGCTTCCCTGACACAGATTCAATGTGCGCATCCCAAAGCATATTTTGTGTGAAGATAACTCCAAGTATTTTAACACTACTATCTATTTCGATTTTTTCGTTCTCGTAAAGAAGGGTGATTAGACTGCTGTTTATTTGCTTCGATTTCGGTCTAAAAATTACGGCTTTTGTCTTTTTTGTATTAATTTGTAGACTGTTTGCTGCGGACCATTTATAAAGGGATCTTAGAGCAGAGTTGGCTTTATTCTGAAGGCTACTAGGTTCAGGTGATGAAAAAAATATACTAGCGTCATCAGCGTATAAAATGTATTTTGCATCTCTGTAGATATGAACTAAGTCATTTATATAGACTATAAAAAGGAACGGGCCAAGAATACTGCCTTGAGGAACACCTCTGTTGATTTGTTTCAAATCTGAACGGCAGTTCTCTATTTGTACATATTGATGGCGATGATCTAGGTACGATTTTATGAGATTTTGACTGTGTCCTCGAACGCCGTAAGTCTCAAGCTTTTCAAGTAATATGGAATGATGGATGCAATCAAATGCTTTAGTGAAATCTATGTAATGGCCGAGCACAAAATTCTTGTTGTCAAACTGCGACAGAATAAATTCTTTTTGCTCAAGTAGTGCTAATTCCGTCGATCGGCGTTTTCTAAATCCAAACTTGGCAGAGGAAATAAGATTATGCTTATCAAAAAAATTAGACATTTGCATATGTATTAGCTTCTCTAATCTCTTGGATAGCACCGGTAAAATGGAAATAGGCCTGTAATTTTTGATATCGTTTACGTCACCTTTCTTAAACAGGACCGAAACTCTTGCAATCTGCATCCTCCTCGGAAAGATAGCGCTCGCCAAAGACATATTAAAGATACAAGTGAGATATGGAGAAAGAATATCGAGCACATATTTGATTGGCCGGACCTGCATGCCTTCTACGTCGCAACTTGAGCTATTTTTGAGTGAAAGGAAAACTGACTGTACCTCAAGTTCCGTAAAAGGGCGAAAAAAAAGTGAAAATTGATTTCTATCAGGCAGTAATGTCGAAATATCAGTCGATGCACAACTATTGGAGTAGCCCACAAAATAATCGTTAAACGTATTTGCTAGAGCAATTCCCGATATTTCTTTGCCACCACGAAGTAGCTTTTCTACACGCGGAGATGACCTACGACGATTCTAGAGGGTATTTAACTTCGGCTTAAAATATCAGGTTTATTCGAGCAGCTGTCAAATTCGGCATGAAAATAGAATTTCCTATGCACTTTTAGTTTTCTGTTCAGTTTGTTTCTAAATGATTTATATTCCTTTAATACGCATGGATCCTTGGTCTTAATCAACTTGTGGTAGAGTGCATTTTTACAATTTATTTGTTTTAACAATTCGGGAGTTATCCATGGCTTTCTTTTCTTACCCAGTCTAAACTTCCGTTCTGGGAAATGGCGCTCATATATTCGAGAGATCTCATCAATAAGCTTGCTGTACGCGATGTCTACGTTATCTGTTTCCAGAATTTCCTTCATGTCGCAACACTGTAACTCAGCTCTGAAACTATCTAAACCAGTCTGTGTAATGGTCTGGAGGGAAACGTACTGATGCTTTTTGTTTGATATAAGATTATGTTTTCTTAACAGAAAAAATATTGGAAGGTGGTCACTTAGGTCGTATGATATTACACCACTAGCAGCGTTTGTAGAATCGGCATTTGTAATAAACAGATCAAGCAGTGTTTCGCTTTCGGTTGTGATCCTAGTTGGCGCACGGATGACATTTTCATATCCGTTTGAGGTTGAAATGGTTAGCATGGCCTTTTTCGGTGCAGAGATGGTCAACATGTCAATATTGAAATCCTCGGCAGACACCAAGTAATTACCAGTTTCTGAAGTAAATGACAGCAGTTGCTCATAAAAAGAAAAGAAGCTAGAAAGGTTTCCATGTGGTGGTCTGTAGCAAACAGAAAACGTATAGTCGTTCACGCAAGCTGTTATAATTTCAAAATCATCACAACAGATACAAAAGTCGGAAAGCAACTCGCAGTTCGCATGCTCTCTTAACAACAGCATTACACCACCGCCCCGACGATTTGTTCGATTCACACTGTACGACCGGTAGGACGGAAAATTGGGCAGCTCGCGGTCATCCCTGCACCAAGTTTCACTAAGCATGAGTGCATCAAACAAAAAATTAAAACCAGTGATGAAGTCATTTATGTCGGTTTCTTTGCTGTACAGCGAGCGAACGTTTAGGTGAAGGCATTTCATGAAACAGCATGGTGACTTGAGACAAAGGTGTTTAACTCATGCGGAAGAATATGACTGTGACTAGCCATTTTTAACAAAAATTAATCTTGACACGGTCTATAGTCAGCAGGCTTAGGTTGGAAGGTCTGACCTGTGACGCACTACTACCACAGAGTCACCGTCGGCTTTGCGCAGCAAGATTTTTCCGTTCCTGTGCCACACGTACTTGCACTCGTTTTGTTTGGCCCAATCCTTAGCCTCTCGAAGCAGTTGCCGGCTTTGACTGGTCATGTTTTCTTGGATGAACAGGTTAGATTTCTCTTCTTTTAGTTTAGATCGGTTATTCAGCCATTGATCTCTGATAGATTGCCTGATATACCGAACGATTATACCTGGTATTTTTCCAGGTTTGCATGGGAGGCGGTGAATAGCGGCGACGTCTGTTTCAGCAAGTGCAGGAACCTCAATCAAACTGGCAACATAGTTTACTTTTAGAAGCAAATTTTCATTCTCAGAAACACCAACACCGTGAATTTCTAAATTTAGCTTCCGGTTTCTCCACTCTAAGTCGTTCAAATCTGCCTCAAGTCTTCTAGTTGCATCGTCACAAGCGCGAGTGTTCTGTTCAAGGTGTTCTAGCCTTTTCCGTATTTCTTTCGATTCTTTTTCCTGTGCAGCTAGTCGCGTCAACATTTCGTCGTACTTGTCCGACATGAGCTGCACCGACCGTTCGATGCTTGGCACAGTTTCTTTGAGCGGCAACAACTCGTCCAACTTTTGGCTTATAACAGCTAGAATAGACCTGATATCAGTAAGTTATTCAGCTGTCGGTCTCCCTTCTGTGCTTTCGGCATTTTTTCCATCATCTTTGCAGATAGAGCAGGTCCACTTTTGTTTGGCGGATTCAGATTTCTTTTTATACTGTTTTTCCAATATTCCGGCACATGCTCCAACATGGAAAAAGTGGCTACATTCACCACACGACAGAGACAGTTCATCCGGGCTAATAGGCTCGTTACACGCAGGACATACATTGTGCGCAGGCATAGAAGCAGAAAATGCAGCACAGAGAAACAAAAAAAAAATTCAATTTTACGTGGCAGCAGCGGAAGAATAGACAACACACTAAGAACGAGAGCAAATTTTTACAGGGCGTGGACTAACCTGCGTAGACAGGCGACAATCAACAGATGTGCCGTGTGCGCTACCGCTGCTGCCAAAAGGTTGCTGTCCTCAGGGGTCGACGGCTTTATAGCGAAGACTGGTGATGGTAGTGGCACCCAGCGGTGAAAATCGTTGGTTTCCTCAGCTGGAGATAGCAGCACAGTCGAGCAATCACCACGTGCAGATCCATCTTCATGAAAGTAAAGACGACCTATCCAACATCTTCAACTGGTGCGGAACTCGCAGCCTTACGGGCTGCGATAGAGTTCATCAGTCAAGAACCTCCACATGACTGAACGGTTTTCACCTACTTTAAAGCAGCCCTTCAAGCCCTGCAAGCTGCGCTACGCCACGGGTCGCAGGAGCAACTTGTTGCTGAGATCCGTCTACTGTACCACGGCACCGTTTCCAAAGGTCATGACATAATTTTTCAATAGCTGCCAGGACACTGTGTATTAACGGTAATCACCAGGCCGATGCGGCTGCGCGTTCTGCTCACAACGACGGACTTCCAGTGAGGATCCCAATATCGAGACCTGACGCTGCGTGTGGGCTTCGCCCTTTGACGCTGAAGCTCACACTTTCAGCGTGGAACACGGGAGAGTTTTGCAACCTCCGCCTCAAGGCACTGGACCCTGAACTGCGCCTTCGTCTTCCACGTAACTTAGAACGTCGCGACGCAACACTGTTATGCCGTTTATGGATCGGTGTTGCATTTACCAATTACTATGCTTTCTGGATGGGGATGGCCGACAGTCCTGCCTGTGAAAGCTGCGGTTGTGAGGAGACCATCGCTCATCTTCTCTGTGAGTGCCCTGCATTTGCGAGTGCAAGACATACACTGTGTTGTGCCCTGGACCGCCTCGATCCTCGCCCATTAACAGAGCAAAAGATCCTCGGTCCGTGGCCACAGCAGTCTACTGCCCTCAAGGCATACAAGGCACTCTTTGCCTACTTGAGAGCGACTGGATTGAGTGACAAATTGTGACAGCGTTGTGCGTGTGTGTGTTATGCCTTTTTTCCCTTCTCTCTTTCTCCTTTTAGTCCCCTAATACCCCTCTTCCCCAGTGCAGGGTAGCCAACCGGAACCCCTTTCTGGTTAACATCCCTGCCTTTCCCTCCTCCTCTTTATCTATCTATCTTTCTACCTCTACCGATCCGTCCGACCGTTGATCTTCTTCCGTCGATGTTCTACGAAGGCGCGTGACAATATTGATACTAATGTTGGTGGACGTCAGTAACAGGCGAATCATGTTAACTAGTTAAGTGATTAACTAAACCCTAATAGTTAACCTTTGGAGTGTTACCGATGGGCCCCTGATTGCAATTAGATATTTGCAGTTGGCCATTTGTAATAGCCATATCAGTTTTTAGAATTTCGAAAATGTGATTACCTTCGCCGCTGCAGCTAAAAATGTGCGGGCCATTTTTCGTTCCATTCGAAAACCGCGCTCCTGCGAAGAGCTCAACGCGATGTTCCATCAAATCGCGTCACTCTGCAGAGTCACACTTTATCGCGTCACACTTTAGGTGTGGTTTTATAATGCGCGTAGAGTACATGAATAAAAATATTTAAAATGTTGAGAAAGCACCTTCTCTATTTTACAGCTTAACAGCAGTAAACCTTGGCAGTACGAGCAAATATTGCCGTTTTCGTTTAAGAAATCAAAAAGGCAGATGAGGCTGGAGATTTTGAGTGCGCTGTGTTTCAGCTGAATGCTGATTAGTAATCTTGCTTTTAGGTTCATTTCAGAGGTGCCTGCTGCAGCACTGTTTTGCTTTTTATTTTGCGTTTTGCTTTTTAATAATTGCTTTTTAAACGCGGCACTGGAGCAATTGGCCGCCGGCGTTCATTGGGTTAATTGTCAATGACAACGTTGCAGACTCCGTTTATTTCGAGAAAATGAAAGACGCATTACTGGCTCACTGGGTCAATGGACACCTTGTCGCGCTTTTTGCTACGTGGCGGTAGACTCCTGCGTTGATTTTAAGGAAAAGAAAGGAAAGGCGCATGACTCCCTGGGTCAGTGGGCATCTCAGTCGTGCTTTGAGGTACGTGGTGGTGGTGTCCACCTAGAAAATACCGTGCATTCGCACAGTGTTTGTGCTTAGCAATGCTAAACTGCCAGCGCACTATTTTCTCCTTTTCTCATCGATTTTGTTTTGAAGCGTAGTTACCAGGAACGGCAAAATATGGCGCATCGTTGCACGTCATTTTTCGCTCTACATAAGTTGCACTGAAAAAAATCTAAAGAAATGCGACTTATACACTGGAAAATACGGTATGTACTTGCTCCAAACGCTCATTTTTCTATGCCAAAAGGCACTTTTGGCTGCTCCTAAAGATGCTCCAAAGTGACTTCAGCCAATCATATCACTGGGTGAGTGCAGCGTTACACAGGTGTGCAATGTGTTTTGTCCCTTGCAGAACATTAGGGGGGCGAGCAAAGCGTTAATTAGAGCATCAACGAAGGTTGCTTGCCTGTTCCGCGTTTAGCGACCAGTGGGATTGGTGTAAGATAGTGCGGTATTCCCGGACGTTTTATATGCATTCAGCTGACCAGGGAATCGAGTTAGCCCGAATGTTGATTTCGTGGTCCAGGTGATGAACGAACTCGTTAACCTCGATCACAGCATGACCAGGCATCCAACGCTCGGTTATTGTAATGTTCGGATTGCGGTTGCAGGATTTTATTAGAGTTGTGTCGGTGGGTTTTCAGTTGTCTGCGTTATGTTAACGTTTTGGCGTTCAGGGAGCAGAGAGGCGTCTTGTATGGCACTAGTATAGGAATCAGAATCAGTCTTTATTTGTTAATATTTTACATACGTACAGTATGTCATACAGAAGGAGTTCCCGAAGTCAAAGGCTGTAATTGGACCTCCTAATCAAATACATTGTGTAAAACATTAACAGCTGCGACAGATCAGATGAATATGAGAAATTGAATATATATATACGGGGTACTACATAATGGAGATACATAGGAGTGAAATAAACACTATTAAAAAGCTATTACAAAGACGAGCGAAACATACTGAATTATATATCATACTGAATTATAACGAAGGTTAGGAGACCGTGGAAAATTCATGTAAGAAAAAAAGGAATCGAATTCATCGCAATGAGGGCTCTTAGCTAAGAATTGCTTGTTTAAAGTGTGTTTTAAAGTTGAAGATTGAATGAGCATTCTTTAGTTGTAATGGTACAGTGTTTCAGACAGCAACTGACGAGAAATGAATATCCTGTTTCCCGTAATTTGTGCGTACTTTAGGCAGGACAATATTGTTACCGAGTGCAAACCGGGTTATGTTGTCGTTTGCAAGATAACACTGTGGTATGAGAGGAAGATAAATTATATTGTTGACAAGTTTGTGCATGAGAATACCAAGAGAGTATCTAACCAGCTGTGATACGGAGAAGATGTTATGGTCCTGAAAAATAAATGAGAACTATAGGTAAGTATACGAATGGCTTGATTTTGAATTATCTGCAATGATTTAATATGAGTAGCATATGTGGTTCCCCAGCCTACTATACAGTAAACGATGTGTGGGTGTATAAATGCATAATATAAGGATATTAATGTGCTGATAGAAAAGTATGGACGGACTTTAATAAGGATTCTTAAACCGTATGTCATTTTCTTCTTTATATTGGTTATGTGTTTATGAAACTTTAGATTACTGTCCAAATACACTCCCAGAAATAACGCGAAATCGCTAGCCTCTATGAGATGTTCACCAATTGAGACAGGAGGAATGGAAAGTGACTGGCGTTGATGCGAGCTGAAAACAACAAACTTCGTTTTACTAGAATTGATGGTCAAACTGTGTTGATTGCACTAAGATAGAAGGTTGTCCAGGTCATGATTAAGTTTTGATACGAGATAAGTAACGCTTGCATCTGAGGTATAAATTGTGGTGTCGTCAGCATATAATATGCAGTTGGAGGAACCGAGGCACTTTGGTAATGTATTAATATAAATTAAAAATAAGAGGGGACCCTGAATAGAACCTAGTGGTACGCCTAAGTTCGTGAACACAACATCAGAGTAGACATTTGAAATAGTGACAGTTTGTGATCTATTTTGCAAGTAATTTTGAGGCAACAATAACGGGGGGCCGGCAGTACCAATTTCTTCTAGCCTAGTGAATAAAACTGGATGATTAATGGTGTCAAAACCTTTCGACAAGTCTATAAAGACGGCTCATGCAAATTTTCCTTCATCAATGGCAATTCTTAATTGGTCTGTTATATTTATAAGAGCAAGTTCAGTAGAATACCCAGAACGAAAACCATACTGACATGGCGATAATATATTAAAATTTATCCAAATATTTAACGAGACGTTTCGCAATTAGTTTCTCAATTACTTTGCTGAGACAAGGAAGAATGGAAATTGGACGATAATTTGTCATTAAGTACTATCACCCTTCTCAAAGACCGGAATAATCTTTCCACGCTTTAGTTCATGTGCAAAAATACCAGATTTAAACATCAGGTTCACAATGTGATAGGACGCCACTAATTAGATGTGCAGTCATTTTCATATGAACAGGATGTATATTATCAAGGCAAGGACTTGTTATTTTCAAATTACGGATAATGTCAACTATTTCCTGTGGTGTGGTTGGAAAGAGAAAGAAAGAGTTGGGGAGGCGACTGGATAAAGGGGGTTGGAGAGCTTCCTTAGGAGGCTTGTTGTTCTAATTCAGGAAACAAAAGCAGTTGCAATTTCTTTAGGGCTACTGTACTCGACACCGTTATGTTGGATCAAAGTTATATCTTCGCGCTTATCGTTTCTTCCGAAGAATGAATTGACTATTTCCCACTTTTCTGCATATTGTTGCCCCCCTAATGAAATGTTTATTCATAATAGCTCCTTTTAGCTGTTTTTAATAATGCAGACAAAGCATTCTTATATTTCTTGTCACGAGCAAAAAGTTCAAGGTTGAAGGGCTGCCTTTTCATGTTTTGCACGAATTTTCTTTTTTGCGCATTGCTTTAAGAAGGCTCTCTGTGAGCCAAGGGTTATGTGGCGAAGCTAGTTGTTTTTTGAATTTTCTTATTTCTGAGTGGGAATGAAGTAATGAGGTCAGAAGTGATAAAACTGAGAATAAGCTTCTTGAGGATCATGCAATAACATAATCGACTGCCAGACAACCTCAGCCACTGCAGTCAAGAAATTTTCTTTATCAAAGACAATCTTACTGTATATCGTTCTGCTATGATTTTGAGTTGTACTAGGAAAGCGCGTGAATAACGAAAAATGATCTGTGATTTCTATTTCAAGGACGCCAGCTTCTGGAAGGGATAATACATTTGTCAAAGCGTGATCAATGAGAGTGTTACTACCATAAATGGTGCATCGAGTGAGTTGGAACCGTGATGATGCACTCGAAACCAAAGCTATGGAATGAGCTGCTGTAGTTTATGGTATCTAGAGCAGATTCATCGAGGAGATTGATGCTTATGTCACCTACTATTTCGACATTTGCATTCTCAGATGCGAGAATAACTAGTTTCTCTTGAAATGCAGTACATAAATCGAACTGCCGACGACGGTGACCTATACATACAGGCAAATATTAATTTTCTATTATCGACGTCTAGGAATAAGGAATCAAATTCTACCCAAACAGATTCACTGCGAGGTATGTTCAATTTTAAGTCACTTCTTCGTTTATAAGCGAACTGATGGGATATATATAAGGCAGCTCCACCATGTTTGGAAAGTTGTCTGTAGGAGAATTCTGAGGCGTATGAAGGAAACGAGAACAAATTTTTATCATGCTCGCTTAACCAAGTCTCTGAAATTCCGATAATTGAAAATGGGTTGGGGAACATAGAGTATCGAAAATAGCACCATAGTTTTTTTCTAAAACTTCTTGCATTTAGATGAATTGCTGAGCGAGTGGAATCCGATAAGAAGATTTTGAGCGGATTGGTCGAAAAACAGGAGGACATCGGGGGAACAACTGTAGCTGAGGCCAATGGTTTACACTATTAGTAACAGGTCGGACTCGTTGGTGATGCGGTACACAGTACTGTCTGTCATTTTCCGTGCCTTAATCGTGCAGTTGCCCGTCCAGAGGAAGTTCCACTTTTTCTATTTCTTCAGTGACAAAGCCTTAGCGAACAATTCCTTGTTTTCCGCAGTCAGGTGATCGTTGACAAAGAAAAAGGGACTGTCCTCAGAGGCACCGATCTCAATGCCGAACAAGGTGAGACGAGCTTTCCGCGCTTTGCTCACAAAATCTGCTTTTTTTGGTTCTCGAGAAAAAATGGGCGATGGTGTTCTGACTTGTTTTTTTTTTTGTGTGTGGGAACACTATCAGCCACATCGAGGTCAGCGGGATTCACCGGGCATCCATTTTTTTCGCCAATGGTTTGTATGATGGTTACACAATCTTCAAATTGTGTGCAAGCAACGCCCTTCACTTCAACGTCTTTCATTCTTGAATACTGTTAAAGACCACCAATCTTGGTTGCTAGCTCACTGTTTTTAGATCTCAACTCTTGGTTGTCAGCTGCAGGGAGGGAATTCTCGTTGCGTAATTCCTCTACTTGCGGTGTTAGGGATACCACATTGGACTCGAGGCTGTCGATCTGGCTCTTCACTTTCAAAATATCTATTCCTGAGGATTCAAACTCTACTACTAACTTGTCAAAAATGTTCTCCACAAGGCTATCAATGTCAACTTCAAGATTTGATTGTAATTCATCTATCCTTTTGGACAGTTCGGCGCAGTTTGGCATGTTCAATGGTCAAACAAAAGAGTAAAGCAACAATAAATAAACAGTGATTCCAGTAGCAGCGACAGCAGACTACTTCACATGAAACAAAGATAATCAGTGGCAAGAACTAACCTGTAAAGGCAGAAAAATTCCTATAGCTGCTGCACTCTTCGCTGCCGCTGTGATCACGCTCTCGGATCCAGGTCCTTTTAAGCTATCCGGGGTGATGTTAGCGCCAACCAGCGGAAACACCGTCGCACTATCTCCAGGAAATGATGGTCACCGCCCCTCTTGTTGGCGGCAGGTTTGCCGAGGGCACGTTTGCTGATGGCACACAGGCTGATAATGGTAGCAAGTGGTCGACCATGCAATCCAGAGAGGGGGCCTGTATATGCAGAAAAATTCCTATGGCTGCGGCACTCTTCGCTGCCGCTGTGATGACCGGCTCTCGGATCCAGGTCCTTTTAAGCAATCCGGGGTGATCTTAGCACAAATCAGCGGAAGCACCGTCGCACTATCTCCAGGAGATGATGGTCACCGCCCCTCTTGTTGGCGGCAGGTTTGCCGAGGGCACGTTTGCTGATGGCACACAGGCTGATAATGGTAGCAAGTGGTCGACCATGCAATCCAGAGAGGGGGCCTGTATATGCATAAAAATTCCTATGGCTGCTGCACTCTTCGCTGCCGCTGTGATGACCGGCTCTCGGATCCAGGTCCTTTTAAGCAATCCGGGGTGATCTTAGCACCAATCAGCGGAAGCACCGTCGCACTATCTCCAGGAAATGATGGTCCCCGCCCCTTTTGTTGGCGGCACGTTTGCCGAGGGCACGTTTGCTGATGGCACACAGGCTGATAATGGTAGCAAGTGGTCGACCATGCAATCCAGAGAGGGGGCCTGTATATGCATAAAAATTCCTATGGCTGCTGCACTCTTCGCTGCCGCTGCTGCTGTGATCGAAATCGTGTGGGTTTCCAGAGTGGCTAGTTTTGAAGGCGTAAAAATGGCACAGCCGTGTGAGCAATCTATGAACGTTTGAGCAGCGCTCCGTCTGAGGAATGCAGACGCCCAGGCCGGGATATAATTCGTGACATATCGGTAGTTCCTTGCGACGAAGAACCCGCAGCCACAGCCGAAGTGTCGCCTATCAAAAAGGCAGATTGCGCTTCCACACTACGCAGCGCAATCTGTCTGACGCTGCCGTGTTGAGCCAACACCCTCTCAATACTTTCTTCGGTGTTGTTGAGAGCGTTTCGCCCGATACGATCACCCCGAAATGCAGTTGATGATATCACAAGATTGCTTGTTTTTTCGCTTCCTCATTGACAAAGTGCTATCGCAGCCTTGCGTTCCGTTACTAACGGTAGGAACGAACGAGAAACGGACAGCTTGCTTCTGCCCGCACCGTTTAACACGTCATCTTTGGCAATCGTTGCAATCCCACGGGCCTTCTTTCCTCAAGGTGGCGCAGGCGTCAAGCGACGGATGCGCCCCTGGAAAAAGGGAAAAGTCGCGCCGCCCCTAATCAAGCGCCACACTTGAGGCTGTCCTACTGAGAAGCGCCAGCGTCGGAGGCAGGGTTCCGCAACACGGCACGCAGGTAGTACACTTTTGTCATGGTCGACGTCTCTTTACGCCTACAGTGCAAGCGTGAAATGATTCGACACGTGGAACTTGACGTTATTTACATCCTACGTGGCTTTTGTCGCAGCGCGCACTGAAACGGTGGGCAGCGGAGAACGGCGAGTTGCTGCGCAGGGTTATGCTCTGTTCTCTCGATAGCACGTGCTTATCGTATAGCAAGATCCTTAACAGTCAATGTCGCCACAATTGTCCTGCTTAGTTTCCCGATCTCGCAAACTCTTGATGCGCAGCGCTACGGCGCGTGACCCTTGTTACGTATTTCGTCTCCGGCAATTTTTTTGTTAACGCGACCGCAACTTGAGTTATCGTCGGCTGGTTAGAAAACGCGGAGCACGAGTCTTTATCACGTTACGCGGCTTCTGGTGTATTCTTCAGACTTCGGCTACATGTTTTTTTTTTGCGGTGTCTTTACATTTCGTCCTGCTGTCTCGTACCGGTGTTAAGCGGTGTTAAAATAAGACCTGGCACTGCAGGCTCTGGGAAGTTGCGCGTGAGTCTAAAATTAAGAAGCATTAACGGCGATTACACGCGCGGTAATGCGGGTGAAGAACACTAGCTGTGGAGACTGCGCAACGACCTTGAATTCGCTGCTGGGGATACGGATATATATATATATATATATATAGTCGCATCAAACTTTACTGCGGTTGGAGTCAAATTTTGGGCCGTCAAAAGCAATTTGAGCACAAACTGCATACGCTAAGCCGAAGGGGTTTCCGATGAAGCCTCTCTTGAAGGTTCGAGCCGCGCTCGAGTAGTCAAGTCGCTGCCGAGCGGTATCCTCTCGCTCGAGCGGCATCTGTGCGAATTGCGCTCGAACTGGAAGGTTTTGAATTCTCTGCCGGCCGGCTTCTCGCTGAAGTACCCGGAGGTCTTGGCGCCTGAGACTAAAGGCCTCAGGCGCCGCTCCTGCCGGCGCTGTTCTTTTAGATCTGTTTTCTTGCAACGCGAGCGCGGCAGCGGAAAAAGCGCGCGAGCCTCCGGCGTTCGCGTTTACTCCAGACGCTATTGACGATTACAACCCTTAGAACTTTGCACGTATCTTGCGCCCTAAAATCTCGACCTTATTTAAAAGCGGCGAACGGAATCCAGTTCTCTGCACCCCACCATGGTCAGGACGGAGGGCGGGAGCGCCGGCGTTCTAATGGCGGATTTCAATCTGTGATCCGGAGCAAGTTCTCGTGCGCTTAGAAACTGATGATCGTGCTTAAAAAGGCTTACATTCAGGCACTGCGTTCTGATTAGACCGTAACGGATATTGTCCTCCTACGCGGATTCGGGGTGACGCTCCGTATCCTCGGCAGGAGTGTGCCTTAAGAAACAAGCCTTGCCAAACCGCTTACTCGCTGCTCCAGCCAAGTATAACAGCATGCGCAAAATTTGCCGGGCCGGCCTGGCGGCAGCCGAGGTGACAGTGCGCCGTTCAATCTCTGGGGCCACAGTCACGCACACTTTCTTTATCAGTTATTTCCTGGACGGAAAGTGCTGATGTAGTCCGCATATCTCTGGGCGGTTGAGGGCAGTCGAATCGATAAAAAAAAGAAAAGAAAAACGCGCTGTCACAGGATACGACCACTCTGCGCTATCCGTCTGGCGCCGAGAGTGGCCATCCCGCAGCGAGCCATTCTTGCTGCACCTCAACTGATTGCAAACGCATTATTGCATGCGCGTGATGTGTGAATTAGGGGGTGAAAGTTGTCAAGCTGTCCATAATGCAGCTTTTTTTTGTAGCCCTTGTCCTTCATCCTATGACTTAAATGAAATAAAAGGGTTAGTTACATCCACACTGTGTTAAAAGTTTATAACCCCGTCCAGCTTGGAGGGGGGGCGGGGGTGTCGTTTTAGTTCATTACGCGCGCTTAAACAGCGTCCGTGAGAGCTGCAAATTCCCTAATTGGGTATTTCACTATCATTGCATATAACCAATACCTCCTTTGCCCGCAACGGATTGGTGGATAATATATTTCGCCTTGCATTGGTCCTGTATATTCTTCTAAAGCCTTCTGTGAGCACCCTGCGAGTTGACATGCTGTCGCGCACCAGTTGTCGACATGCCTCGCCCATGCTGTCTCAAGCTCTCTGACGGCGCGCGAAGGCCGCAATTTCTCTCTTCCGCCGTTGTACGCGCTTATACTGCACGGAATGTACAGACACGCTTTAGAGCAGCGGTGTCTATCTGGAGTTCGCGCCATTTGACGTTTCTTTAGCCCGCTATGACTATCCTGCACATTTTGAACATGTAGCTATGAACACTCATTGGAATCGGTGCGCCACGTATTAGCTTGCGCATCTATCTGTTTTGAGTGGAGTGCGCAGAATTTTAGAGCGACAGCTCTACTCTTCGAGGTACAACTTCCGATTTCGATGTGGATGAGACAGTGACCTTCAATGCCTCACAAGGTCAAACCGAACTTAGAAGCGTGGTGGTATGGCCCAAGCTATGCTCGTATGGAGATGTGATCATATGACTATGACCATTGCGTACTTGACCTTGACCTTGACATTTGATTTGCGACAGTGGGCACCTGGTCTTTGACCTTGACATTTGATTTGAGACCGGGGAGACCATGCTTAACAGAGCTTTCGCTCGCATAACTATAGGCTCAAACCACGTTGAACCGCGGCTATTTTTTTCTTCTTTTACGTTTATATAGCATTGTGATGCTCTCTGAATTCGTGCAGCTGGGCAGATGGTCTAACCTTGACCGGCCTCTTTGCACATCGCGCGCCAAGACAGTTTTAAATTTGTGCATCCGGATAATAAAAATGCTGCGGCAAATGTCCCCCGTGAATAACGAAGGGCAGCCAGCGTAGCTGAACCTGCGAAAAAAAAAACATCAAGGGGGGTACGCTTAAGGTTCTGTTAATTCCGGGAAATAATCTGTGGCTAGCTTTTTTTTCGCTCGAAAATATACTGACTGCTGGGAGGCTGGACTATCATCGCGGCACTGCAAAAGCCTCCGATAGGTGTAACCGCTACTGCAGTGTTAATCGCGAACGCGCTTATGCCGCAAATCGTTTTCTTGCACATCTGTGACACACGCCAGTTCTTTTCGGCCCTCGACAGCGCGCCTAATGGACAAACCGTCGCCCTGCAACGCGTGAGCGCTGGCCAGATCGCTTCCCGGGCGCGCTTGCGACAACGTTCGACGCGCCGCATAAAGGAGTGGAGAGGATGCCGATGTTCGCGAAGTGCGCTGTACTCAACGTTTTCTTCCTCCTTCCCTTCTCGGCGCGCCGTCCGTCCATGCGATCGGAGGCTGGTGTCCCGTTCAATCAGCTCGGCCCCATATATTGGCGGTTTGCTGCTCTTATCGCCCTTTGCTACTAACGCGATAACGTTAGAGCGGACGGTCGGAAGGAAAGCCGCACGCGTTGTCCACTACTTCAGGATTGGTTGAGAGCGTGGCGACTTCACACATTCAGCTGTGGAAAGAAAATGATTAAAACGAGTTAAATTGGGACTGAGGTGGTGGCACTACTGAAATGTCATTATGAATTACATACAAAGTTGCAAATTAATTACGTTGGAAAGGAAATCGGAGCAATCGGAAATCGGTTCATTCGACATGGTTAAGGGAAGATCTTGTGTCTTGTGGTTCATCACGTGGTGTCGTATGCCAAGTGGTGCATGCTAATGAGTGTAAATAAGATGTACTAATTAAGAAAGTAGCATGTAACCATTAACGCTGACCCGGCGTACCATTCTTTCCGACAAAAACAAGCATATGCGCCGTGATATGTTCAGAAAAAGCTTTGATTCGCGAGCACACTGGGAACGAAAAACAAAATTTACACGCAGTTGACGGTGCTATATGGCCTTGTGCAGCGTTATCTTTGGAAGATTGTCATATTGTCAGGCACACGGCAAGCTGCAGTGGCACAGAAGAGGCGCACTTCCTTGACTGTTTTCGTCCACTTGCAGACCCGCTTTTGTCGGTGGATCGTGATAAGCTGGCCTTCCCTGCTTCCCCTCTCATATTCCGCTGGCCTGGTACTGTGCACATGAAGCTCCGTCGGATTTCTGCTCTTCGCCACTGCTGCTATAAAAGAATGCACTGTCGACGCTGCTGATACGTGGCCAACGGCAGAGAAGAGACGTTTCCCTTATTGCATTCGCGCACTTGCAGGTTTGTTTCCGAACATTTCAACCAGTTGTACAGTCGGGCTGACGCTGACGCCCCCTTAAAGTTTCCAGCTGTATAAGCTCATGACTATTTCTTCAGTAGGCATTCA
The DNA here is from genome assembly GCF_052857255.1 of Amblyomma americanum. Lineage (NCBI taxonomy): Eukaryota > Metazoa > Arthropoda > Arachnida > Ixodida > Ixodidae > Amblyomma > Amblyomma americanum. Next base: position 373,121,855 of record NC_135497.1, on the reverse strand, counting down.
TTGCACATCATCGAAACGGGCCTATGCTTTCAATTCTTTTATTCCGCAAGAAACTCACGATTTCAACTCTATGATGGACAAACACGCTTTCGTCAACTGATCGGAGCAAATATTTTGATCTTTCTGAACCTGTTCACGAATCACGTCCACGAATCAAGCGTTCCGTTATGGCCTTTTTTAAAGTCAGAAGCGAAAAGATCTGGGAAGTTGCATCACCCGAGATTTAATTTGGAAGATAAATTATGTTGCGTGCCAGGAATTGAAAGGTTTCTAAGTTATTCAAGAATTCAAATCTGAAGCTTCTGGGTAAAGCATGCAAAGTAGCTCTGCACTAGCATTTAAAATGGTGATGTAATCGCCGATTAAAGCCGCGACAATGTTCAGGCTTCTCCTCACTGCATTGTAGGAGAGCAGGTAAATTCGTGGTGGCGTCATTGTTGCCGAAATTTCAAGTTCCGCCGCCTTCGTCTACCTGCTGCCGTGCGTCTTCCGATGCCCGCAAGCAATGCTTCGTGAGCTACACCTTCGACGGCATTCGTTTTCTTCCTTGAAACAACCGCTTATTCGCCGGAAACTTAGCGCCGCCGCACGTGACGTCATCATTGCGGCCTCTGCCTGTCGATGCACAGTGC